>NW_008609965.1:35202-44784 GCF_000691845.1 Merops nubicus
TGCTCATATTAATTACAATGGAGAATATTTAAATTGCTGCACATGCAAAGCATACAGCACTGAACTGTGATGTTAGAGTGTTACTGGCTTCAGTGTGAGATCACCTGTAAGAACACACCGATTCCTGACCCTCACAGGGCACCAAGAGCACGCTGGCAGAACTTTGTACCTGCCCAGCCCATGGTGCCTCTCACACACACACTGTCTGGAGGAAAATGTCCCCAAAAAAACATATGAAGCTTGTGAAGCATAATAAAGCGTGTGCTAAAAAAATTTCCATTTTCTGGGGAATTGTTTGTAAACCATTTCAACTTCTCATCCGAATTATTTTAAATTACTTGCTGTATAATTTTGACTTAATATCCTTCATCTGTATCTCATTCCCTAGGATTTCACTACACATTTCAGTCATTTTGATTGGAGATACATACACGCAGCTACGAGTGCTCTGATTGGACCATTGGCTTAATCATAAGGTACTGCTGGATGTTAATCTTGCTTCCTGGTGCTGTTTTTCACCCCTAATGCACATGAGATGACAAACCATGCATACTTAAGAAGTGAAGAAAATTCTCCAACTGCTGTTTCTTTTGTTTCTGTTGCCCCAAGGTGACACACAAACACACAGAGTACATGTTGGGAAGCTAAATTCAGGATTCAATAACTCCATCTATAAAATAACTTCATCAAGATTCAGAACTCCATCTATAAAATACAATGGGAAAGGTGATTTTAAAAAATATCTTTTCTTACCATCAGCTTTGCTTCCCTCTTCCATCAGGAGCTTTGTGATGTTGAGAAAGCCTTTGGCAGAAGCCAGATGCAGAGGTCTGTCTCCGACTTCACCACTTGCATTCACATCAGCTCCAAACTTTAGCAAGAGGTGGGTCACCTAAATATGTCATGAAGGCTAATTAAAATATCACATGAAAATAAATCATTTGATAAAGCCAGATAGACTGCATTGGGTAATACTATACATGGGCACCTCCAAAGAAAAACAGGGAAAGGAGATTCAACGGAGAACTAATTTTTAAGTTACCTATCATCTATAAAAATATTGACATTCTCAAAAGCAAGTGCTCTTTCATTCTATAAAACATTATGTGTGGTAAAAGGCTGGACCCAAGATGTATTTGTTTAGCTGACCAGCCAGCATAATGAAGCAAGTGCCCTTGAAGCCCACAGAGCCATTGCTGGGGCTCCTTTCCCAGCAGTGGCTCCTCATGAGAGCACTATGTGAGCTCTTAGTCCAATTTCACAGGACTAGGACTACTTGGCTTATGGCAAACAAACAAATCAGTCCCTCAGCCCAACACACAGGGTGTTCTTCTGTGCTACTGGGTGATGAGGTGTGTACACCTGAGAAGCAGCACCTCAGGAACATGCCCATGCTCCCCATCCTTGCTGTCACCCAGACACAGATTTGGACCATTTTCAAACGCCTCTACGTCTGGACTCTGTTCTTCCAAAAGCTTTTCCTACACCAGCTCCTCAATGCATTCAAAGGAACATGTCACTGGAATGAAAAATACACTCTACCTAGAGGTCATCCTTTGAAACTTGAAAATACCCCAGAATACAAGCTTTTAGCTAAAGAAAGGTATAGGAGATGAATACATAAGCCAAAATGGACCCATTATCACACTTCACATAAAGGGCTATTCATGGCAAATGACTGGGCTGTGAGATTAACGACACATCAGTTATACTTTAGTAGAAGGAAAAATTGAGAGGTTGAATGTCAGCTTTGGTCAGAACTTCAGACTGTATTTCAGTAAGTCCATGATCTGGGTGAATGAAGCACAGCTGGACTTGTCATGGGCACAGTACTTCACAGAGAATCCTGCTCTCTAAAAGATCATTTTTTTCCATTAACTTAAAAGTGGCCACAATTTATTTTGTAAATTCCAAGGAAAACCAATAGAATTGCCATCTAATTATTACTAGGATGTGATGTTCACTTCCTTGGAGAGGTTTAAGCAAGTGAACTCACATTCCTTATGCAATGTCAGAAACATGGGATGAGTAAATATCAAATTAAATATTCCTCTGGGATCAGGTCTGTTGATGGGTTATCAAAGCTAGCAAGACAATGAGTTGTTTCAGGAGGTCTATAGAGGAAGACAACAATTTTTGCTGGGGTCTAGCACAGAGGATTAAAGTGTAGACATTTCCTGTTGATACTCAAAGATTCTCAAAGCAACCATAGGTTTGCTTAGAAGTGTAACCTCAGTATATGAGGCCTTTTCATGGTAGCACCCTCTGGAATATTAAGCAAAAATACCTAACATTAAACCTGTAGCTTCTCTGGTGTTCCAGCTCTCAGCTTTCTGAAATTCCCCCCTCTAGGTACCTGTTCATGGCCATAATAGGCTGCAATATGCAGTGGGGTGAAGAAAACTGCATCCTGAACATTGACATAAGCTCCATGCTGCAGGAGAATATCCACAGCCTAGAAGGAAACAGTCAGAAAATTCCAATTAGAAGCACTATATATATGTGTATATATATGTGGTCAGCTAGTAAAAGAAGATGTCAAAACCTTACAGTTCTAGTTGGGAAAAAAAAAAGCCAAAAGCCCCAAAGAAGCAAACTCTAAAGGTGAAGGACTGTGTACAACATGTAAAAGTGATTTACTTACAGTACTTTTGCTGAACACTGAATGTCACTGATGCTTTATAAATAAGCCTGAGAATCTCTTTAGCTGTAAAAAGACTGATTTATGAAGCAAGAAGTACAGAAATGACTGTCTGGATTTTCTCAGAGTAACCTTTAATTTTCTTTTAACCATGAGGTACAAAAAGCAGTAAACATATCAGAGTTTTCAGAAATAAAAAAAAAAAAAAACAAAACAACTCAAACGCAAATGAAAGATTCTTTAACATGTAAATGTGTGAAGGTAAATCCTCAAGCATAATTCTTTGTATTTTAGAAGATTATAGCCCTTGGGCTTTAATAAATATCCCTAAATGCTTCCTTTCACATTTTCTTGTTTTCTTGGACAGCTATGAATTATAAAATATTTGCTTTCTGAATAACTGCCAAAATAGATGTCTGCATGAAACCACTTTTTATTATATATTGAAGCCTGAATGGCTGTTGATTTTTGTAAAGCACAAGGGAGTCTCTGGGCACGTCAAGGGGATTGTACTGCAGATTGTTTGAGTGGTTCTACACCTCATTTTGATGAATGTTAATTTTTGAGTCTAATGATGATAAAAGATGCTGGTCCGTGAACCACCCACAGTACAGGAAAACCCCTCCCTGGAGGCAGAGGACAGGACAAGGAGGGGAAGTGGCCAGTTTCTGTGGCACACTGCCTCTCCCTGCCCCTCCCCACCCAGGCTGCCAGCTGAGGGGAGCTGTGAGGGTGCACAGCTCCGCGGGCTGGTACCTAACTGAGATCACCACCCTGCTTCACACAGCCAGCAGTGGGGCCAGCACCGCAGTCCAGGTCATCACAAGTACTCTGAGAGTGAAAACCTGTTACCAAGCAACATCAGTGTGCAGGGATTATTTCTTTGCACAATTTAGGTTGAAATACATTTTTTCCATGTGACTGCCTGAGTACCTTTTCTGTGCAAGGTCCACTCCCCTGCCACGTTCAGCTGTGTCCATTCCCCATCAGATTGGGGAGTTTCAAGAGGCACTGAGAACTGCTGTGCACCCTTCTGCTCTGGATCTCAGAGAGTCTGGCTCCATAAAAACAATCCTGTGAAGGGTCCCCTGAGATCTTCAGAGAAGCTGCCTGCCCCTGCAGCAGTGGAGAGCAGCTCAGTGGCATCCCTACCAGAAGTGCTCACTACAGGAGTGCTAATGTCCTCCAGAGGCAGATGAAGAACACGCCCAGTTACCAGTTGGTTAATACAGCCAACTCCCTCACTGTGCATCCCAGAGCCAGCCCACGCTCAGGATATCAGTAGCTCTGTGACCAAAGGGGAGGAATGCAGAGCCAGTTAGCTTGCGATCTAATGGCTTTTGAGGGATTCCTCTTAACCATTTTTCAGCAAACTACTATCACAAAACTGAAGTTGTAGCTGTTGACTCTGAAAAAGAGGTATTTGGACCTCTGACTTTTGCTAGAATATGGTTGAAACATTTCTGGAGCAGTTTGGTTTTAACTTAGGCATGCAACTGTGAGGTTATCACACACACAAGGACGTGACCAAAACTCTGATTCACCTTAACCTCTTTGGAAGCTGGAATTAAAAATTTAGATTAATCTGCAAGCTTCAAGGTGGCTCCTCAAGATGAAAAAACCTGTGTTCAGCAATGTGGCTCCACATAAATATAAAACTAAATTAATTTTGGCACATTTTTCCAGGCTGCAAAAATGGCAACTGTGGTAGCTACTTTGTGATCTCCTGATAAAAAGAATATTGTGAGTCATACTAAGCAAACTCCACTCAACAAGAAATGATGAGAGAGGCACAGAGACAATTTTGATCATTTCACAGACAAGCTATCTTTCTAAGAAAGAAGAAAGGAATCTTAGAAAACACTGAAAGTTGTCATAGGCATTACAAGTAGGTGGGTATGCTGGAGTGATGTGCAAGGATAAAATTACTTCAGAAAGTCAGGGGGAAATTTCTTGTGCACAAAGAGCTTTAAATTTTTATAGGAAGACCAAAAAAAGATATTTTTTTTATCCTCAGGGACAGACTATGACTAAGAGTGCAGCTCATAACTGAGGGGAAGTTGTCAAGCTGCAGAGAAAGCAGTTCTGAATGCCTTGATGTCGGCAGGTACAGGCAGCACAGATCACCAAGGGCAAATCCTTCTTGGCCAGCCCGAATGCCCTCTGTGACAGAATGACTGGAGTTTTGAGTGAGAGGGCAGTGGGTGCCACTTGACTGATCTGGCAGTGCTGGGTTGACAGTTGGACTTGATGATCTTAAAGGTCTCTTCCAACCAAAACAGTTCTATGATTTGACTTCAGCATGGTCTTCAACACCATCTCCAAATTCCCTTTTAGCAAAGCTGGGATCTTACTATCTGGATGGGTGCAAACTATCCAAGTGAATATGTGGTTGGATGATGGGGCTTGGAGGGCAGCAGTTAAGACATTGCACCCTGCCTTGAGGCAAGTGTCAGGGGGAGTACTTCAGGGGCCTGCATGGGGACCTGTCCTTTTAAACACCTTTAGCAACTGTCTTGGAGGCAGCAGTGGAGTGTGTCTCATCACGTTAGCAGAGGACATCAAATTATACCCTCGGTATACTTGAGGGTGGGGCTGCCATCCAGACAAGCTGGAGGAAAGGACTAACATGACCCCTCCAGAGTTCAACAACAAACACCCATATCTGGGGCTAAACTACAGAAGCTGTTCCTGCCCCAGTGACCCCTGCCCAGCTAAGAAGGGGATCAGAGAAGCAGAGGAGAGCTGCAAGTTGAAATGAAAACAGATTCAATGAACCAGCCAAACTAATATTAATACCAATATAAAGTATATAACATTATACTCAGCCCAGCAAATCTACATTGGTCACAATAAACAAGGAAGTGATCTTCAAGAGAAGCCCAAGTAGCCATAGCCAAAGCAGGAGCAGCTCCTGACCTTAGCAAAATTCCCTCTTTATACTGAGCCTGACACTGATGGGATGGGAGACACCTGGAGCCAACCTGGAGCAGCTGCCCTGGCTGGCTCCAGGCTGTGATGGCCTGAGAACCATGGCTGGCCTGGGATGCTGTCCCAGCCAAATCAGGGCACAACTGCTCCCCTTTTCCTCACAGAACCGATTTTTAATTCAAAATGACACTTTGAACACCTTGAACAATACTCTTAACTTTGTAATTTTCTTAAAATTCTCTTATGAAGGGTTTATTCAGAAGCTTTATGAATATCCAAGTCAATTATGTTCACTTCAAAGACAATTAATGAAGCTCCTCTGAAGGTCAGGAGTTAACAATATAAAACACAAGGTAGAGTACCTAAGAACTCTGTCTTTTGGACAAGGGCAAGGGAACAGAAATCCTCTAAGAAAATAAGATCAATGATTATTGACTTTTTAGCAGGTAAAATTTAAATGAGAAGACAACTTCAGCCTTCTCATCAGTGCTAGCCTCTTCACAACCTTACACTGAAACAGCTAAACAATCTACCATGGTTTTCAGACTATCTTTGTTCATCAAACTATTAAAATAAAAATAGTATTACTGCCAAGTATTTGCCTAATTCACTCCAATTTAGCAAATGTAGATAAGATCAGTCATGTCCTCTGGGGTATCTTTGCCTTAAATTATAACAACTTCTAACTCCCTGTGTATTTGTAAGAATTTTAGAACAAAATCTATCAAACTGAATTAAAAAAGATACTAAAGGGGATTCTGAGTGTTTTAGATACAACGTGCTGATGAACATACAATTAATTGTCTTTCTTTAGAAAAAGTCTACTGAAATACTTACTATATGCACTTCTGTAAGGAGAGAGATCAGACCAGAGAAGGGATTGCTGTGAATTTAGCAATATTATCGTTTTAATTTTAAAATCTTACTTTGACTTCTTCTGGCTTATGACTGGGCCACACATAAATTTGGTGCCCAGGCCAGTCTTGGGGAGGAAGCAGAGCTGGAGAACTGGGCTGTCAGAGCTGACTGCTGCTTTCAGGCAGGTTAACCTCACCGAGCTGGTGTCAGCTCCTCTCTGAGCCGCAGCCCAGCGCTGCCGCCCGTGTCCTGCCCGTCCCCTCGTGCTGCCTGCATGGCTGGGGGATGCACACATAGCTGGTGGCTGAAAAACAGCTACTGAGCTCAAAACTCCTGAGCTTCAGGCCTTTCACCCTGGTCAGCTCCTCAGGCAGAGGCCACTCCTGAGGACCTTTGACTCCCCGGTACATTGCAGCTCGTGTGTACTGGCACCGTGTGGATACCTTGCTGCATTCAAAAGAAAAGAAAAGAAAAGAAAAGAAAAGAAAAGAAAAGAAAAGAAAAGAAAAGAAAAGAAAAGAAAAGAAAAGAAAAGAAAAGAAAAGAAAAGAAAAGAAAAGAAAAGAAAAGAAAAGAAAAGAAAAGAAAAGAAAAGAAAAGAAAAGAAAAGAAAAGAAAAGAAAAGAAAAGAAAAGAAAAGAAAAGAAAAGAAAAGAAAAGAAAAGAAAAGAAAAGAAAAGAAAAGAAAAGAAAAGAAAAGAAAAGAAAAGAAAAGAAAAGAAAAGAAAAGAAAAGAAAAGAAAAGAAAAGAAAAGAAAAGAAAAGAAAAGAAAAGAAAAGAAAAGAAAAGAAAAGAAAAGAAAAGAAAAGAAAAGAAAAGAAAAGAAAAGAAAAGAAAAGAAAAGAAAAGAAAAGAAAAGAAAAGAAAAGAAAAGAGAAAAGAAGCAAATGGGGACGTAGTGAACCATTTAAATAGGCTCATGTAAATTTAATTTTTCAAGGCTTCTTAAATCATTTGAGCATACTCCTATTATTAGTAAAATTCCAGTGAAGACAGGAGGTGGCAAACATGCTGATATAACATATGACTTGTGAATGAATAGGGACTTAATGTGGAAAAATCTACAAGCAGGGACTAACTCCCTTTTCTCCAACAGGTCCTTCTACAAACACGTTCACACTTCAGATTCTCAGGTTTGCAGGTTGCAAAAATCAAGTAGCACTAGTTCATCCTGCCTGCAGCCCAGAGCCCAGTTCACACATCCACAGATGCTGCAATCTCAGAATGACAACTTTAATTTACAAAATGAAACAGGGAATGATACTGGTTTCCCAACATGGTAATTCTGGACCTCACATAAATGTGTATGAGGCACATACATTATTTATTTAGTGATGACCTCCCTAGGCTGGAAACATTTAATGTTTTCAAAACAGCAGACTTAATGAGAGATTTTTACAAACTTAGTTGGTGATGTTTCTAACACAGTCATCAGCTTATTTTCTATTTTTTTTTCATTATTTTTTCATCCTTCCCATGGAAAACTGCAATTTCCATTACTAGGTACAATAAGCCAACAGTATAGTTTTGTTGGAGTAAAATAGATCACTGAGTTGTAGAGCACATGAAATATTTATGAATGACAGCAGCTCAGATGAGTTGGAACATCCCATTGGTGCTGGTGGCCTTCAGGATCCTCCTTCTAGAGAGCTGATCTCTCTGGTGGTCTCGGGTGTGGTGATGGAGTGACAGCCACAGGCTGACTCTTCAAAGAAAGGGGAATAAAGCCATTTCCCCCAGTGTCTTTCTCTTGAATATAGTCAGTCCTCTTCTGTAGCAGAGACTATGTTGCATGGGTCAGTGTGTATACCTCTGCTATTTATCTGTCTAATGGTATAAATATTTATCTTACTGGAATTAGGAAGATGACCAAAAATCTATTTTCTCTTTCCTAAATTTATTCTTATTTTTAGGGGCCTTGGAAAAAATATTCCATACTTCCATGCATTTTAATGAAATTGTGGACAAATTAAGCTATTTAATCTAGCAGAGAAGCTTCTAAGCTGACTGAAAATTCCGAAGCTATATAAGGAAGGAAAGAAACAGCCTGCACTTGGACTACAAATCTTCAGTCCCCAGACCAGCAGATGGACCAAGTGAGTTATACAGGAGCCTGCTCCATTTGTGGAGGATACTTCTGATAAAGATCTGATCATTCCCAAGGAAGAAATAAGGGGCTTTCCAAAACCACTCACAATAAGTTATTTCATATCAAGTTAATGATCTCATCCTTGTCAGATTCTGAGCACCCTTATTTTTCAATAGCCTCCGCAGGAGCTAAAGGCATGAGATAAATAGCAGGCCTGCCTTTGACATTTGCAGGACAAGGCCAGACATTTTAAACTTCACTTGAGAGCCCAGTACAGAAGAATACTTTGCATTTCCCTCAGAGGAAACATTAAATGCATACTCTGTAAAAGTGAAAAAGGTCAGTGATGAGTTAAGGCTCTTGCTCATACCCCAAGTGAAGGCTCTTGGTCATATCCCAAGGTGTCCAGTTCTCACTTGCAGTTGGAAAATGGCTGGTCCAGGAGCTGTTCAGAGCTGTATTTGCAGCACATGGCTCGTTTCTCCCTGTGGCTACTTCACCACTGAAACCACTATTTGCACCAGTGTTCACAGACCCCAAAGAACTTTGAGCCATGACCTCGTGATGTTAGGTTCTGTCTCTGTGTATATACATAGATATGTATATCTACATGACCCAGAGATATGGGTCAGATGCTTCATCACCAGATGTTTAAGACCAGGCTGGATGGGGCTTTGAGCAGCCTGGTCCAGTGGAAGGTGTCCCTGCTCCCTAAGTTAAAGAATCTGAACTGCATAAATGCAGCTATAACCTTTCCTCAGCTGAACTTCAGTGGCCAGCCTCATCATTTCTCACATCAGGTATTCAAACGTTAGCAGACTCCTTGAGATAGTATGGAAAACTTCTAAAGGGCTCAGTTTCTCTACAGAACTGCCTGTCTGAAGTGCTTCCTCTCAATACAGCATCACACAACTGTTTCTGGATACTCATGGGTAGTAAATCCTCTGTGAGTGTGCAAGCTGGCCGGTGAAGATGCAGCAGAGGAGATGGGTGTCTTCACATCAGTGGCTGCTGTCACTCGGCAGCTCTCCAGATGTGTTCTTTTTAGCCATGTATGCACTG
>NW_008609965.1:44798-46350 GCF_000691845.1 Merops nubicus
TGAAAACTGCACATGGCTTGTTCCAGCCATCCAGCCAAATTCTCATACTGTGAGTGAATTTACAAGTCTAAGCTGCACAACTAAATTCACAGTGTAAAGGAAGTATTAATATCACCTACATTTCCTTCTTTGTATTCAGTAATTTTTTTTCTGGCAATTCTTGCTGATTGTCTGTCTTTAAAGAATTCTGATGTTTCTGTCTCCATAAATTAGTCCAGCACTCTGAATAAGTTAAAACTTTTACTCCAGCAGAGGACAAAATCTTTGCTTGCTTAATGGACCCGAAGGAGATAAAAAGCGAAGTACCTGAATTCATGAGTACATTTACAGTCATAAACCCTTCATTACCAAGGTAATTCTGCACACCCAGTACTTCAAGAGATTAAAAAAAATAAATAAATTACACTGAGTGAGCTGTTGCCGGGGTGACAGAAATGAGATGATGTGTGAAATGACTGAACTGAGGTGGTAAATGATAAGAAAACAGATTCATGACTGACAGGATGTCTGGAAAGGGAAGGGCCTGACTGCAGGCATCTGGGGAATCTCACCCCTCTCCTCCTTCCTCTGCTCCCCATTGTAATAAGTCTCCAACCCATAGAAGACATCAATATGAGTGCTCCAGATTCACGCTAGGCTTCCCCTGACAAGTTTGCTCGGCACTAATCTGCAGTATAAAGCAGCTCTACACTGAACCTCTGCCTCTTTCTGAAGTGAAAATCACAGGGCTGTGAAGCAGAGCCCATGACACCTAGAAGAGTAAATAAAACTCTTTTACTCTGCTTCCTTCCCTTCTCCTGGAAGCCTCACTCCACCCCCAAGGGTCAGAAAACCTGATGTGTGTGTTCCATCATGTATCTATGAGCTAACAGCTCTGATGGTTAGGGCACAGTGCTGTTCATTGCCAGGACTATATAGCATCATAGAATCACAGACTGGTTTGGGTTGGAAGGGACATTTCAAGGTCATCAAGTCCAGCACCCTGCAGGGAGCAGGGACATTGCATCTAGAGCAGGGTGCTCAGAGCCCCGGCCAACCTCCCCTGGGATGGTGCCAGGGATGGGGCAGCGACCACCTCTCTGGGCAGCCTGGGACAGGGGCTCACCACCCTCAGGGTCAAAAATTTCTTCCTTCTCTCTAGTCTGAATCTCCCTCTTAGCTTCAGACAATCACCACTTGTCCTGTCACAACAGATCCTGCTAAAAACATAGTCCCCATCTTTCATATTGGGCCCTGGAAGCCCTGGCAGCCCCCAGGGGGGCTCCCCAGCTGGAGCCTTCTCCTCTCAGGCTGCCCCAGCTCAACTCTCTCCTGCTGGGCTCCCAGCAGAGGGGTTCCCTCTCGGGTCACTGCTGTGTCCCTAAAGGCACCAGGCCAGTACCCGCACGGCTCGCTGCCCGTACCTGGCGGTGCCCGGCGATGGTGGCGATGTGCAGGGCGGTGAGAGCCCCGTAGCCCACCTGCTGGATGTCTGCCCCGCCGTGCAGCAGCGCCCTCAGCAGCTCCGCGCTGTCCTGCGGGGAGAGGCACGGCTGTGAACCCACCCGCTCCC
>NW_008609966.1:0-4584 GCF_000691845.1 Merops nubicus
CTCCCTCTAGCGGGTTCGAATGCGAAAGGCTGGAACCCCCCCTCGGTTCAGCCAAGGTCGCCCCAGCGGTCAGGGCGAAAATCCGCTGCCGGGAGCCGTTTGCCCTGAGCCCGCCTCCCGCCGGCAGCGGTGACTCCCTGACACCTGCGCGGCCAACTCAGAACTGCACCGAGCAGAGGGGAGCGGGAGTTTCACAACCAGAACAGTTGTAAGAAGTTTTTATCATCTTTTACTCACAAACCCCCATTTTTTTCCCCCCAGTCATTCCTTTTAGAAATGTTCTAATGGAGATTTACCAGGCGCTCAGCCTGCGGTCCCCATTGCTGGAAAGCAAGCTTTTGGTCATTTGGGGAAATAGCGACTTTACTGTGATAGGGGGGGAAATGAAAGAGGAGTAGAAGGGAGTTGTAAGTGATATGTTTATCTTGTAAGTCAAATATGGCCCTTACAAAGGTACTTCTGCCAAGATCCTCTGTCTGTCGGAGTGTTCTTACGCCTGCCCTGGACAATGTCGGATTGTGTTGCCAGGACAGCTCGGGTCAGGGTGCAGAGCTTTCTGTTCAGCTCCTGCTGCTGCCATCCTTAGAACCTGAAATACCCCAGAGGTTCTTTGCAGGCTTGGTTTCAGGCTCTTTAATAGGCCCATTATTTTCTCTTCTTCAAATAATTGCCAACTGTGGTAGCTGCAGCTACTGTAGTAGTGGCTTAAAATGGTAGTGTGCAACACTCAAAGTGTCCTGCTCATACTGTGCAAGTGAGTCATGTGCTGGAAAACCCAGGCAAAAATTGTCCAGCAGGGAAGGAGTTTTACAGCAATGCTCCCTTAATATGATTGTTTTAGTGGTGCCAGTTTGAACATATATATTAAAATATATATAGATGTACATACGTTCGTGTGCACACATACTTTGAGTAAGGAAAGTAAGCAGTTTGTAAGGAGTGGGTAGCCATGCATAAGAGTACCTAACATTTTCCATTAGAAGTCTGTCTTTCCAGTTGTTCAAAATTTGCCATCCTGAAAGTATCTGGATGGAACTTTCCATGGGCTGTGTCAGCCACGAGCAGGCTGCTTGTTGGGCTTCAGCTAAAGCCATTGACCTGCTTTTGGGAACAGAATAAACGTGATTCATTACACACACACTACAGATATTCTCAAAGCTTTTTCACTGTGGAAATCTTGTCACTCTGGGATGGTATCTTCAAGTGTAGATATGCTGGTTTTCCTGGAATCAAGGAAATACCTTTCATTGTCTTTGTGAAACTACTCAAGAGTGGCCAACTGCTGTAGTTCTAGGGAAAAAGCCACACAATCCATGTGGAGACTCAGGGGGTCAGTGTATAACATTTCTAAAGACCATAAGCATTCTTCATCCCTTCACATTTCCTCTGTGTGACTGGACTCCATTTATTTCTGCCACTACAGGAGCAGAGTGGGATATCACATGGCTCCAGGCACAGACACTGAGAAGAGTGTGCCTGTCTCTCTATAGTCAGTACTCAGCCATCTAGGCTTTGTGCAGTGGTGGAAACAGATGCTCTGGAAAACAACTGGAAGGAGAAAGGGACAGGTGGAGAAAGCTGGGAGCAAAAGCACAGGAAGGAGGAAGATGGTGATTCTGAAGTGGGTTAGCACAAGAAACCTGGTGAAGAGAACTAGAGCAAAGCTGAACTGGAGCAAAGAACAGAAGCAAAGGGAGCTATAGTTAGAAAGAGAAAATTGGAGAGAGAAGTGTATCAGCAAGAGAGAGGCACAACAAATTTGAGAAGAAAGGTAAGATAGTGTTAGCACTGGCCAAAATCAAAGCACTGGGGACAGAGACAGGAGAAGCTGAGTGGCAACAGGGGAGGAAAGAAAACTGGAATCATCATTAGAAAAATGATTACTGTTGAAAACTACTGTTCCTGAATTTCAGTGCTCCTTTTCTTGTTTAGCTAATGGCTTTGAAACACATAAGCAAAATATTGTCAACTCTACAGCTTATACTCACAGAAGGCTGGCACAGTCCCAAAAGGAGGAGGAGATAGACTTCACCTCCAAATCTGAGTCAGAGAGCTTGGTTTGATGTCTCTTCAAAGCAGCCTTTGGTGTACTTCCTTCTGGAGGAGCTTTCCTAGCTTGGTCACAGGGCAGTGCAGATGCATGGGTCCAGCAGTGCAGTGCGTTAGGCAGAGTCTGTGCCCCTGGAAAGGGAAGCCCTGCTCCAAGTGACACTTGAACTGGCACTGCACAGAGCCAAGGGACATTCAACAGAGCTAAATCCAACTGAGAGCACACTCCTGGAGACACACTGGCTTAGCAAAGGTAAGTCCATGATACACTGCACTTAGTCTAGAAAGCTCTCCTACACCCTGCTGTGCTTGAATGGACCCATCTTGAGTATCTTTGAGCCACTGCCATATTTACAAACTTATTTGCACATGGAAATTACACGTTACTGTCTGTTGCCCCTTCTCTGCTGGCAGGACCACCTACAAAGGTGTAACAGTAGCTGTAACCTGTCAGAACAAATGATTATTTAGGTCTGCTTCCTCTGACAGTGCCAACTGCAATGAGCTGTACAAGAAACATGACAAATACAGGGCAATCCTTTTACTTGGGATACTCTCTCAGCTTCTAGTCACCAGGACTTCTCAAGACAGACATTTCATCTGGAATATCATGTTAAATAGCCACTGACAGGCCGTGTTACCTGTCTAATATATTTTGAATTCACATATATTTTTGACCTCCACAATATCCCATGAGTTCCACTATTTAATTATGTGCTGCATGAAGAAGTACTTCCTTGGGTTTGTTTTAAAGCAGCTGCCTTGTAATTTCATTGGGTGCTGTCTTGTGTTGTGAGAAATAAGTGAGTAACCATTGCTTAATCATCTGCCCCATGCTCTTCCTAACTTTATATACCCAGAGTTGTCTCTTGTGCTCACTAAAGACTCCAGTTAATCTCTCATTATATGGAAGTTATTGGTATCTTTGTTCTTTCTTTTCTATTTCTGAAAGGGAGACTATAGATTGATGTGGTTACATAATGTTTGCTCTATATTCCTTTACTAAGAATTCATAACGTCATCCCCAGTGACTTCAAACTCTATTTTCTCAAAGGTAAAAGGTCATTTACAGCCTGCTGTGTGTGTATAATCTAGAGTAGCTTTTTCCTGTTTACATTTATCAATACTAAATGTTACTTTTTTAAATTGCTCCACAACACAACATGGTGAAATTTGTTTCAGCTCTTTAATGAAGCTTTGGTTATCCTGAATTATTTCATAGGCTTGCTAACTTTGTCTCCTCATCTCCTTTTCCAAAAGCTTCACATGTTCAACAGGACAGAGTCCTTTGTATTAATTTCTAACTCAACATTTATTTTAATCCTTTATTTCCCTTTAAACAGATATTAATCCAGGAGGGAGTATTCCCTACTATTCTGTGATTATTTAATTTCTATAGTTGTGAAACCTTACTCCCAGTGATCTGGAAATACAAATACACTTTCTTGACAGGATCACCCTTAGTGTTCAGAGGACTCCAGTGGATTTATGATGTATAAATTCAGTACAGTGGATATAGTTTCCCCATTATATTGTAGTTCCCTTGACATCTACACATTTCATCATTTACTGAAAAGTTTCTACCAGTTTGCACATGGAAGTAAATGCTGCTCTGGCTCTCTGACCCTGCCTGATTGATATGGTTCCATAGGGTGAGTGTTACTCTTCAGTGGAATGTTTTGGTTTATGATTTAAACAGTAGAAGACAATGTGCACAATATGGAGAAGTCAAAGGCAGTCATTTAATAGTTAGGAAATGCAGATGAAGGTTGCTGCTGCATCACCCAAGCACAGTGTAGCAATGCTGTAAGACATCTAGGGTGATTTCATCAATAGAAACGTTGATGAGCCACTAAAAAGTCCCTTTTATTTTTGCACAGGTGTTTTAAACTCTGGCCTTGCCAATACTAATTGCAGAAGAATCAAGAAAAACTTGGAAATTGAGAAGCATGGGAAAGGTGGAGAAACCAAATTGATTGCACAGTTAAGGAAATAATGCTGTGAAAGTGCTGTAAAGTGTCTTACCTGTCTGAATCTCAGCAGACATGAGCTAGAAATTACTTTTGTGCTCCTTTTACTTTGGAATGAAGGGGAATGGGTTTGTTTTCAAATCTTGATTCCTTTTGACATTGGAGATTCAGCCACAGGGACCACAGTGGCTTGTGGATGAGCTGCAGATCTAGAGGGTACATGGGATAACTGCAAGAAACAAAGCTGAGCAACTGATAGAGAAGTGGTGGTGTGGTTTCTTTTTGGGTACCATCCATAAGGCTGTAAAGTTGTAGAACTGGTGGCCTTCATTATCAAAAGAGAATGTTACCTGCTGAAGAGGCTCCAGAGATCACTGGATAATGATTTTTAATGTTTTCCAATAATAGTGAATTAAAGTCAGGACCAATTGATGCAAAATTATAGACAATAGAAGACAGTGAACAGTGGTTTACAAGTCCTTTATAGCTTGTGACTCATTCTACCAGCATGAGGCTTTCTGTGCCTAGAGTTGAGATAATCCTGCAGCCTAGCTTCTTTTCCTGC
>NW_008609966.1:4615-15872 GCF_000691845.1 Merops nubicus
TTTGTCTTCAATAAAACCACTGGTCATAAGGCAAGCACGTGTAAACATAGGAGGATTCTTTTTTCCATTTACTCCTGAACTGAAAAGAAGATGGTTTATATTGGATCTTTGTGATCTCTACTACTCTTTATTCAAGAACATTTCACTATGTAGAAGACTCTGCAATACAGCTTGAAACTAAAAACCTGGAAGGCATTTTGTGGTTTACAAAATGAGAAACTGAAAAAAAAATAAAGTTTAATAAGGATTGCTTGTAACTAATATTAGAGAAGATCAAGGTGCATGGAAATGGTTCAGGATCCAGGCAGTAACTGTTGGACATGTGGCAATTTCAGTTCAACTATATTTAAGGAAATGAAGAGAAGGATTTTATAAAGAAAACAGAAGATGTCCAGGAGTATTCAAATAATGTTTTATATATATAAAAAAACAACTTAGTTGAATAATGATGTTTATGTTTGTAAAGGATTTGCAGAACAGTCATGCAAAGACAAATTGTAGTGCATGGAAGTTTTTCCACAGTAACATTGCTTCAAAATTCCAGGTGTAAGTTTGCTAGGAACCATCACTGTATCCAGCATAACTCTTCTTACCTATGTCAAATGAAAACAGAACACAAAGATAATTTACTATATCATGACTTTTCAGCTTCTTTGCTTAGTCCTTCACCAGCAATACTGGTTTTCTTCAGCGTCATCCCAAGTACCTGTTCTCTGCTACCATCTAGAGGGAAAACTGTACAACAAAAAAAGTCATTTTGACTGCCAGAAAGTTAGAGTTCCAATTCCTTACACCATAATTGTTCCCCAGAAATCCTTTTTGCAGCAAATATAATAGGTGGGGGAAAAAGATGTTGAAACCAGTCAAGAGTTAGCAGAAAACTGTAGTAGTGTTTTTAAAGCTGTAGGTGTAATTCTACCATTTTTTTTAATATAAAGATAATTAAAACTTACATAAGCAAACTGTTTGAATTGTAGCTAAAAGTCTTATGGAAAAGATGAAATGACATTGCAGGAATCATTCAGTACTAGTGCATGGATTTAGAGAGCCAAGATCTACAGTTTTTTTGTCCACTATCAAACAACACTGTTGGCTGAATCCACTGCTCTGCAACACATCTAGCCTGAATAAGGTAACACTAGTGCTGACTGAACACTTTGTCCTACAGTGCACTGTTAAAGGGGTCTAATTGTGTGGAATACTGCTCTAGCTGTGGATAGTCATGACTTTTGCAAATAAAATCCAAAAAAAAAGGGATAAGTATGATTTGAAGCTGATAAGCATTATTTAATGTGACCAATATGTTAATTATGTAACTACAAGAAATTCTGGATTCTAAAGATTCTCTGATCAGTTTGTTTCATAGAAATTGCCTTTCTACTTAAAAATTGGTACTACATTACACTATTTGAGTGAGTATCTCTAGAGATCTAATCAACACATGCTCAGCTAAAGTCTTATCCAGGCTCCCATTGTCTCTTGTTTTGATCACTGAAACTTTATTTCCCTGCAGCACTGGTAAATTTACCCTTACACAATCAGAATGCTACTGCAAAGTGTATTTTCCCAAATTTACCTCTTTGAACATGTCACTCCTGGTTTTGCATGTTCTGTTTTGCTCCATCTTGTGTCATTCTCTCTTGTTTAGGTTCTCATTGTCTCTCAGTCCACCCTATGACAAGCGTTAGCCCTTATGTTACATTTTCAAACAGGCACTCCTGGGTTTCCTTCTGAACTTGCCCTTTTACAATTAGGAGTTGACCTCAATAAACATGCAAGATTAGTATACTATCCTCTTTTTAATTACTTCTGAAAACTTTTTTCTTCCTTATTGTTTCAAGAGGAGGGAAAACACTACTGAAAGCTTGTCAACAGAGTTGTTATGCTGAGATCACAGCATATTCACTGATTAGTGCTGTCTTATTGTTTCCTTGGCCTCCTATGCCAGCTGGTCTATCTCCAGCTTTGAATCCTGCCTCCAACTTGGATCATTAGCCCTTTCAGCCAGGGCTGCCTGCTTTATTCCAGGCTTGTGCAAAATCCAGCAAAACAGGGTCTTCCTCTGTGAATACAGCTGCTTGGTGCAGTGATAAACATAATAAGTGTATTACTGCTGTGATTATTATTATGAGTATAATATTTATATTCATGGGGTAAAGAACTGAATTCCAGACTCAGTAAGCTCCACCAGAAAGAACATGACCCAATTAACAATGGGGCCTTTAGGTGTATTTTCATCACAGGCACAGGCAGAACCCCTGCTGGTTGATCTGTAAAACATCGATGATGTTTGTTTTAAAGGCAGCCACTGAACAGACCCTCCTGGGTGGATCAGTTCATGGCACTGCCTGAAGCCAGGATCATCAAAGAAAGGTTGTGGGTAGTACAAGGAAGAGAAACTGAAACCTTCAAGGTCTCCTGTCAATCACATCTGTCAGCAGGGTTTTTATAAACTTACCATGGATGTTGGCACACCTTCTGATGGTCCCATAAGTGGAGGGCTACTTCTGTAGGGACGTGGAGACCTGGTTAAGGAAAATAATTTAGATGAAGTTGAGCATCATCTGCTTTAGCGGCTGCTCAGAGAGTACGATGCCTATGGTATCAGGTGACTCTATGTGAATAAATTCCAGGTTCCACAGCAGTGCAGGAGAAAAATAGCAATCATCTGTTCTATTAAGCCAGGCATCCACATAAATGTTTAGTTTTATTAGTTGTCCAACTAGACACAGCATCCATTACCCACAAGGCTAAGGTGGTGCAGATGCACAGAAAACTGGGCCTCCAAGTGCCACTGGAGCAGTGCAACAGCAGAGTACACAAAAACATTTGCAGAGGGCCTCAGTGTTAGATGGATATCTTGGCTGAATGCATTGAAAATATGTTTAAATGTTACCCTGTCTGCCTCAGTCCTACCTTAGCTCCTCTTTGAAAAGTCAGCTCCCTTACCACTAGCCACAAGCCCTTTGCCCAAGCTGACAGAAATGTGGTGAGCTTGTCTTTGCCAGCTGTTTTTCACTGTGTAATTTACAGGCTCATCTAAGAAATGGATTGACTGGCAGTGATGCAGTCTGCTAGATTAAGTCAAACCTTAATGAGTTTCAATAACTGTTGTCTTATTCAAGTGATGACTCTCTTAAATACTTGATACTTTAAGGAATTTTTGAAGTCCAGTATGCAAAGAGTGTGAGTGGAACCTCATCCTTCTCCATCACATTGCTGGCAGTGGAGATTCACTGGCTGTAAGGCCAGAAGTGACCCTGGTGGTCACAAAGTCTGAACTGGAGGAAGAGTATGATGTATGAAGCTCTGTTTAGAAGAATTCAACTTCCCTTTTGTCTTCCTACTTTAGCTTTCTTTCCACTAAATCAGTAGTAGACTTCATTCAGATACTATGTATGTATTTTTAGTGCTTAGTCTCTCAAGTAAGCTATAAAATGCTTCCCTTACTTTTGAGGAAAGTTTTCCTTAGTTTCTCTGTTTATTTTACATATTTTCAGTATACCTGTGTGAGAAGATGTTGAGTTTCACTACCAAAATCTCTTACCTGACTTCGTACTGCAGTATTGGCTGAGGCATTGTGAACACCTGAACTCACAGAAATTCATTCTGTATACACAGCATTGGAGCTTGTCTCAGAAAAGAAAACTTAAAAGTTCAGGGGTTTAAGGCAGGGTGGGTGGAATCACTCTGAGGTAACATGAGCTTTTTGTAACAGTTATTTCTTATTTGGACTGAAGCCTAACTTTAAGAAAGTCAGGTAGTCTAGCTTTTAAAATTGCTAGAGGTATAGTTATAATCCTAGCAAAGTTATTCTAAATGATAATTGCCCTGAGAAAAGAGGAGAGAAGGGAAAAATGACTACTTAGAGGAAGGCCTAATTTCCTGGTTGAACAGATAAAATAGGAGTTACAACTTCGTCATTTTTGTAAGCAAAAACGTAATTATCTTTAAATCAGAAATCAACTTTTATTAACTCTTATTGAAGAGGAAACTCCAAATTTGAGGTGCTCACCTTAAATTTTAAAATACACCAGTACCTTCCCAGTATATTTTTTCCACATGGGCAGTACAGGCCCCTCTGTAAGGATAACTTTTAGAACCTTTTTCCTTCAGCATGATTTCTGAGGTAGACTTGCTCCAGAGCCAGAGCTGAACACATGCCTAATGGGGGTCTGCTGTTTCCAGTTGGTTCCATAGGAATATTTTCTTTCCTCTACCCCATTGTTAGAGTCCCTGCTCCAATACAGATATGAGGTCATTGCTTCTGTCACTACACAGTCAAAACAGCTTCTTCTGAAGTGGGTGACCCAATTACTGTGTTAACAGATGGGCCAGTGTAAAATACACTTGCCAGCTGACTGCTTGCAAACATGTTTTTAAACAAATATCATCATAATTTGCTACACAGGAACAGACAAATTACATCCTACTTGAGAGAGTGTGATATGGATCTGCTGTAGTGACAGCCTCCTGTACAGCTTATGACAGTTCTCCTTTCCCATCCCATGCATAGCCCAGGTTGGCAGTTAAGAGTGATCACCATTGCGTAGTTACCAAACTCCTGTAGTTTCCACTGGAGTCTGCTGCTTGCCAAATTATCCCTGTGAGGAAGTATTTAGGCTTGTGATCCAACCTGAAGTTCTCTTCTCTAGCTAGGCTGCAGATTTGCCTCACAGATTACTGCTCTAGCTCACTGCTGGGTGCCACTATGGGTGACATGTGCTAGCCATGCGGGTTTTTACAAATACAATTACTGATTTTAAGGGCCTGGCCTGAGATTTTAAGGGAGGTGTTAGAACCAAGCAGTGTAATGATTTTTGTTTAAATATAAACCAGAGGATTACAGTTTTTCTACCGTGTAAACAGAAGGATGCATCCAAGTGTGGTTTGTCTTGAAAAAGACCAAGAGTGGTTCCAGCTCCACTGTGTCTACCAAAGGAAGCATCTTCTTCCCACCCAGGCTGTGGGACCAGTGGAATGAAAAGGTAGTAGAACAATATCTGAAGAAGAGCAATACTCAGGACTCCAGTCCCAAATCTCAGAGGAATAAGCAGAGGAGCTTATTCAGTGGCTGTGCTGTCAGACCCTAACTCCCCACAAGGCATTGTGACTCCTGTGATATGCAAGAGAAAACAGGGTGGAATAGAAAATTAATATTGCCAAAAGTTTATTAACTCAGAGTGTCCCTGCTCAGCAGTCCCTGCTCCCCCTTTCCATTGGATTTGCCAACTTTTCCACATGGCCCTGGCACTGGAGATTTGACACTGGGGGAGGGAAGGAAGAGCAAGAGTGTTTGTCCTCTCTGCATTGGCAAACCATAGCTTTGAACAGTGATATTTCCTCCTGCAAGTTTTTCTGGGCATGAGAGCAGACGGGGAGGTTGGTAACAGCAACCCAGAGTTTTACATTAGACTTTTGGAAGGCTAAAACCAGCCCATGCTGTACAGGATGGTAAAACACAACCTAATGTTGCAATTCCCATTCTAATTTGCCTCTGCTTGATTCAGCTCACATTGGGTCTGCAGATAATTAAGAGCTGACTGCTTGGTCAAACTGTTCCTTTGGTTTCTCATACACGCTGGCATAATGAAATAAAAAAAATCTATCACAAAGTCCAGATTTGTTGATTTAAGATCCCTGGCAGGTACAGCATCCATCTTCATTTTTGGATGTGGCAAAGAGTGCAAACCACAGAGATAATCCTAATATTCACAAGGAGCAAAATGGAAGGAAAACAGGAAAATGAAAACCACTAAATGATTAAAAGATTTGTTGTGGTGTAAAGTTATTCCAGTTCACTAAAGAATCTGAACAAGTTGTGAGTCCCAAAAATCACACTGTTTCTAAAAGCAGCATCCTTTCAGTTAGGTATAACTCCCTATTGAATAACATACTCATTGCCATCTGCAAATTGCAATAGTTTTACTGGCAGGAATATTCCTTGTAGATAAACCATCCTTTGCCTCTGCAGGATGTGCCTGAGGCTGTCCCATGCATCAGTGAACAGCTTTCAAGCTTCTGGCATCATATTTGGGGTTCCTCAGCCTGAAAGAGCTGAGCACTAGAAAAACCCAGCTACTGCTTCATAGTTATAAGGAAATGCCAGCAATTATTTCCTGAGTATGTGACTAGAGATTGTGCTTGGCTTACATTTTATACAGTGCAAAGTTCTGTAACTTAGGAGATAGCCCATTTACTGCTGGAAAGTAAAACTGCACAGCTTTTAGCACTTGAAGTTCATTCCTGAATTCAAGACTGAACCAGGAAGGCAAGAAAGTACGTACTTGAAAACAGTTATTACTCCAAGCAAATATTTCAAAAGCCTATTTAACAGCTGGGGTGTGTAGAGGAAAGCCTATTGTAAATAGAGGTGAACATTGTATGTTTTACATGGTCAGGAGTATAACAGTAGAAACATCTAGATCTTTAGCAGCCATGCTGAGGAGCAAATAATTGACCAGCTGAGATAGTAACAAATAGAAATGGATTAGCTGGTTCTTAAAAGCTAATTGTGCTAATTGTTTATTTTGAATCTATAAACTATGTGTAGGTCTTTGGCCTGAGGAGACTTAAGAACCTTGAACTTCATGGAGGCCTCTACTCTGTCTGATCTATCAGAACAGATGCAGATAAGGTTTTAACTTATACTTTACTCCATACTTACAATCAGTTTCCTCCAGATTCACAAACAGTCACATTCATCAATTGCTACTTAAGTTAAATTGATTGCTTTCTGGTTTTTTTTTTTTTGTTTTTTTTTTTCCCCCTCTCTGATACATTGCCTTTTCAAATTAGATGGATTCTTTATAAATTACTTTGGTGAGAATACAGAATTGGCCAGGCAAAAGCTTCTCCACAATACTATCTGCATTTTCAAATACTATTTTCATTGCCAGAGAGCTCCATTTTGACATAGACCTCTTGTAGTTTACAAGAAACTGGCTCAGAACATTCCTTTATTAAGCATTTTCTAGTCTTGACAAACTACCCTATACTCACAGAAATCAAGAAGGTTTTTTGCAAGAAAAAAAAATCCCATATTAACAATAAAATGGACAGTATTCAAAGAAATGTTTAATAAATAGAAAATGGATTAGAAACAGTAACCCAATGTAGAATAGAAATTATATTTAAAAAAAAAATTAGGAAATAAAGGTCAATAAATGGCTGTTGACAGAAAGTACTTCTGCAGGGCCTTGTTAGTCTGCCATCTTTATTATATTTGTGGTTATTAAATTAAGAGAGTAAAATTGCTTCAAGGCTGTAAATACCACTTCCCATAGCATTTGTGGACAACACAGATTTGCCTGATTAGGGTTGCTTCAGCAGAGAGGGCACTTGTACAGAGCAGTCTGAGTCATTCTGGGGTGACCTGGGCCTCCTCAAACAAATTGTAGGCAGCCCTACAACTCCAGAAGAAACAGAAGGTCTGTCCACAGCATGGGAGGCTGCAGCCTGGCCAGCAGTGACTCTGGGAGGAATTGCAGGAGATAGGAGCTGAACAAAGTCTCCAAGTGCAGTGCTGAGAATTGGCACGACTTGGAAATTAATGCAGAGAGAAATGGTAAGGGGGAGGGAATGGAGAGCTGAGGCTAGACGTCTGCATGACTGCATTAGCTATCCTTATTTAAAAGGATGTTGAAAATGGGTGTTGCTACAGAAGAGAGCAGCAGTATTTACTACAGAACTGCAGAAAATGTCTTTGAAATACCAAATCTATTATAAAAGTCAGGTTTGATTACAGTGTATATCTTTTGAAGAAGGAAGTACTGAATAACCACTGCCTCAGAAAAAAAAATGAAATAAGTCAGTGACTGGAAACTGGAGACATACTTTGGAACAGATCGTAAGCTCAAATGATTAAGAAAGAAATTCTAAAAAAGTATGGAATGTTTAATCTCTTTTGATATTAAAATTAATGTAAGTTTCATTTTTAATTTTTTTTCAATTCAATGTTTTAATTTTTTTCCAGGAACTGCAGTTTAGTATTAGAATAAAACACAAGTCATTGAGTGAACTAGTAGGATATATCGGTGAAATTTAGGAGCTCATAATATCCTCCAAAACAGGGTGGTCACATTCAGGTGGCTTTCCGGGAATGATCCTGAACTATGCCCAGAACTGGTTTGGGACAACGGCAGTTAGCCTGGACCAAAACCACGCCAGCAACTGTTCTAATAATTTAGGATTTTTTAAAAAAAGAAATAATAAAATCCCCATCCAGTAGCATTCCCTGATGCTCTTTAAGTTCTTAGTAACAAGTCTCTGGACCAGATTTAAGTAGTTGCTCTAGTTCCAATGAGCACAAGAAGATGCTCTTTAGACAGGCAGCCTCAGTGGCAGGCAGCAGCAAGTGGTATTACTCAGCACTGACTTATTAACATACTCTCTTGGCATTGCTGGGAAATAAGTATTCACCAGACTGCCCACTGACCTCATACTTGTACTAACAGCCAATTTTTTTTAACCTTAAATCACAACCAGCCTAAATAGGCACCACCAAGGAAACCCACTTATTAAAAAAGCTTGACTGCACTTAGTTATTAGGTTCATATTTTCTCAGTAGCAATTCTTGCTTCCCTAAATACAGGGATTTAAACCAATTTTAAACTGAGTTGGAAGGGATTCCGAGCAACAGTTGAGAAGACTGGGGTATGTATCTTGGTGTGTGTTGGTTATTTTTCATGTGGTTTTTTGATAGGTGAGTAAGGGTTTATAAATTGTAAGAGAGCAGAGAATGGTCAGTGAACTGAGGAAGTGTATGTGGGCAAGTTTATGATCAATGCATCTGGAAGAGAAACAGGCCTACAGTTTGTTATTGGGGAGCTGATAACCAGGGGAACAGTCCTTGCTGTCTGTCCTGACACTTCCATTTCAAGGCCATGTCTGACTTGATCTAGTCAGGCAATAGTCCAGCTTCAAGCAGGAGACTAACCTGCACAACCACCACATGTCCATGGCTTCTACAGCTCCCTGCTATGTTAATGTGTCCTCCATCAGCAGCATGTGAAACTGTCCAGCACATGCACACCATGCTCAGCTATTTGCTCAGCAGCATGGGACCCTTTCAGAGGTTCCTGGGAGTGCTCAGATCAAGAAAGCCATCTTCAGGCAGCACACATCATAATGCTCCTCAGGCTTTTTGTGCATTTCAGTAGTGCTGCCCCACTGGGTAAATCACAAGTGTGCAATTAGCCTGTTGTCTTTGCTGCCCTTTACCTCAAAAATGAGCTTTCTTGTGTCTGAGAGACTGCACGTTTACCCATGGTGTTTCCTGGAATGCAAAGAGACCTAACATTCGATACAGCACTCATGACATCATTGACTAGTTCATGAAGATCTCACTAATCTCAGTGCATCAATCTCCAAAGTTTCCAGGCTCCTAACATTTCCCATCTGTCTCACAAGCTTAGAAATGGCATGCTGCAAAATCAAATTAAAGTGAGATCTGAAGAAAACTGCTGCTTCCCAACTGATTTGCTGCCATCTCTTTCCCAGAAAGACAAGATCTTCCCAGATGAGTCAGACTTAAAAGTGAATTGAGGACCAAAACAAGAATGCATTTATACCCCAGCACAGCTAACTCAGCTTACATCATACATTTTCTGAAACTGAAATGCTAAATTGTTTATGAAAAACAGAGCACAAGCCTCTATTTTTCTGTTCTGCTACATTTAGAATTTAAATCTGAGACATGAATTATCTTTGCTCTGATTATAATAAGAAAGGTTTTACACAAAATTTAATTTAAAATTTAATTTAAAAAAAAAAGAAAGGGCTAGGATCAGAGAAGAATCTCCCTTCTGTTCACCTTGATAAATAATATGCTTTGCAAGTATATGCTTCTTTCAACAACTACTCTCTTTAGTCTCTGAATATTGATGTCTGGCTAATGAGGATTTTCATGGACTTGAATCTCTTTGTTTTAGTAAAAGAGGCATAGCAGGACTGATCATTTTGAGAATTGAATTCTAAAATCTTTATGCATGACCAGATTGTGCTTAAACCTGGGGACACATAGGGACCAGAAAACCTGACAAGAGGTTTTCCTTGTGGGCAAGGACTGCATGACAACAGACCACTATTCCCTACTAGAAGTACAAAGCCATTTAAATTAGTGCCTTGTCTCACAACTGTCCATTCTACAACCTTCATCATTTTCTGATACTTTGACAGCCACATCATAGCACCCCCACTTTTGCATATGGAAGTTCTCTAGAGGAAAGGAGAAAGTCTTGCTCATCTTTGTTATATTACTCGGAGTCCCTCCCATCTCACCACTATCACTCACAAGCTCAACAGCCAACTATTGTAATATTTATAATCCTTGTCCTTGCAATGGTACCCATTGAGAGCAGTGACACTCATTAATAAAGAGATTATTTTTATTTTAAAGTGACAAAGACTGGTAAGATCAAAGCAAAGTCAATAGCAATGAAGTGGTGGCAGGAAATAACATGGTTTGGTGGGAAGAGGTTCTAAGAAAGGCCAACCTAAGTTAATAATAAGAAATGTAGGCAAATAGGACCTTGCCAAGGGTAGGTGTGCATTAAAACTGAGATTAAGAGGTTGATCAACAGCTGCTCCTGTAGCTGTTTCTCCCAGCTTCGTCTGCAGCTCATTCTTCCCTCAGATTTTGGGGCAGACGGTATCACCCCTACATCCATGTTATGCAGAAGAGTCCTGGAAAGAGGGACAACGCCAGGGAGTGCCTACTGTATCAGCTTGTACTGCCAGGGCTGAGGAAACCTGCATCTGCAGCTGCACTCCAAGAAACCAAACACAGCCCAGGACCACAGCAACGAGAGAAAGCATCACCCCTGTGAAGACCTCTTCCTTCCACACTCCCCATAGCACAAGGTGCCGTCAGGAACCTGCGGCATTATGCAGTTTGTCCAGCTGCCATTCGGCCAAGAGGAAGCCGGGGTGTGTGTTGTGCAAATGGAGCAGAAGCTATGAGGCCAAAGCTACTTGCTAAAGATCTACAGCAGTGGAAGGTGAGACCTCACTGGTTGCAGTTTTCTCTTTGACCAGCAGACTCCACTATGCTGCCTGGGATGCAGGCAGATGTGTCACCCATGTGTGCACTGAACTCGGTGCTCCCAGCATCCCACCTTGGAAGGCAAGAGGGGTAAGAAGAGCCCAGAGGAATGGAAAGTAGTTCTTCTGCTGACCACTTGTCCAACATAGAATGACATGATCATTAACAGGCAGAGCAGCAGGCAGACTACTCCCACATCACACCCCAGAGATC
>NW_008609967.1:0-6070 GCF_000691845.1 Merops nubicus
CAACCTTAAGGATTCTATGATTCTAATAATAATAAAAATCTCTTAACACCAAGTTAAGTTTGCTTACTAGCAGTGCATACCCTTCCCCACAGCTGCGAGCTCACAAAGCCAGGTCTCTAAAGATCTTTGAAAGTCAACTTTTATTCAGTTGCTCTGAAAGCTGTAATAGGTCATACAGTGGAAAAACAGAGCTGGGTATCTAAATCTGCAGTTATTTACACAACTGTTTTGAAACCTGCTGCTTTGTGGGACACAAACATTAATTCAAGATCTGTGACTGGGTTCCCAGATAAGAACTACCTCCCTCTTGCTTCCCACATCAGCTGGCATTTCCTCATTCTGCAGTTCTCACTGCTCCGCTCCAAACAAAGCTGAAGGGACAGTGGGGGGAAAAAAAATGCCCATAACAAGGAAATATGCCTGTACCACTTTCTTCCCCCTAGACTCCTGCCAACAGCAGAGATGAGATTTGTGACTGGCTGCAGCTCACATTCAGCAGTGGTACTATGCCTCCAAAAGTCACCCCTAACTACATGAACAATCAAAAGCGTGTTCATTGAGCCCTGTGCTTCCTCCTGCTCTTGCAATACCCACAATAACAGGGAGAACAAAATCCACAAAGCAGAATTTTTAATACTAAAATTGGTTTCAATGTATTCTAACCAATAAAATAATTATTTAATGGAAGAAAAATAGAAGCTCTAATGAGAGAACTGAAGAAACAGAAGAAAGAAAACAGTAACATGCAAAAGGACGAGGTAGAATTTGCCTCCTTTTTAAGCTATGTAAAAGAAACACAAGCTGAGACCTTAGAAGAGGTGTCAAAAATTAATTTATTTTAAAAAGATTTTATTATTATTGGTACCAGGTCCTGAGCCTGGAAGCTGATGGAGGACTTCAGAGCCCTCTTGTAGCAAAGAAAAAAAAAAATGCCCAAACAAGAGATGAAATAATAGCCTATCCTTTAAGAGGAGATAATTAAAAAAAAAAATCATTGGTTCATGCTACAAGGATCCTGCTTCGTTCAAGGAAGGCTATCCTTCAGGTGAGTTATATGCTAAGGAAAGGAATATTCTGCAAGGAACAGACACAAGGGAGCAGGAATCCACCTACTAGTATGCTAGGAGGAGAGCCAAAGAAGATATTCCCCATGATTGCCTTGGAGATCCTTTCTGCTCCACCATAAACATCCTCAGCAAATTAAATGGTGCAAATAAGAATTTCTGATTTATGGAAGATAGACCATCTTTTATTGGCAGCTTAGTGGCTTGCATCTTAGTAAAAGGGAAATGACAGCACAGGGGATGATGCAGCCAGCAATCAGAAATATATTAAAAGCATAAGGTGCTCATTTATTTGGTTCAAAAAAAAAAAAGAGGAGACAAAGCTGTAAAATATGTACCATATGAAAGTCTTTTTAAACTAAAGGTAAAACAACACCAAAAATAAGCAACTTACCTTATCTGATTAGGAACTACATATATTAGGCACTACAGAAGCTGTAAGAATCAGATACATGGCTGGACAGATTAACAGTTACCTCATTCAGAGAGAAGTAACTGAAGCATCAGACAAGGAGGAAGGAACTGGCATTATCAAAAATGGCATTAACCATCTGAATTATCAAAGGCCTCCTTTGACATTATCATCCCATAGCTTGGAGACTGATGTGTTTTCAGATAAAAGCTATTGCAGACTAAACAGGTATGTACTACAAGGAAATCATAACAGAAATCCTAACAGAGGGGAAGATGCCTGACTCCTCAGATGCTGAGATAAAATACCAGAGGAAGCCCTGTTGGCATTATTCCAGCCTGAAGGAGATTGACTATATCTCAGACCTCTAGGAGTAAAAGTCACCTCTCAAGTTTCCAGTCAACTGTTTCTCAAAACTTACTGTTACAATCCAAGCAAGGGAAATCTATTCAGTTTCATCTGATACAGAAAAACTTTCACAGAACTCTACGCTAATTATAGTAATTTAAATATAATCACTTAAATCACATAAGAACATACTGACTAAAGTGTAGACCAGTGAAATAGCAGTGACTGTAAAACTGGCTACTTTTTTAAAAGTGGAGGACGACTGTAACCAGCTGTCAAACACGCTGGGAAGAATATGTAAGTTATAAATTAATAATTTAATTTGACTCACAGAAACCATGGGGCACTCAACAAAATAAGTTACAGAAAGTAAGGGTAACCCTATAGGAAAAAGAGGGGAGACAGTAGTAAAGAACAGAAATCTGCAAAAAGCAAGCAACCAAAAGAGGAACTGAGAAATCCATTGCCAAAAAGTCAGAAAAAAAATAATAAGAATGTGGAATCCAGATAATAGTATTCAGCTGTTCCTAGATGAAAGCAGCAAAGATGGAACAAATAGACAAAGCATTCATTCAATACAACTTTGTCCAGAAAGCCCACTTCTGTAGACATAATAGAGCAACAGTTCATATGAATTTTAGAAAAATGGCATGTAATTCAGTAATCATTAATTTATCCAATCACATCATGTCAAATCAACTGCTCAGATTTCAATTTCAGTGTTAAATAAACTTTTGAAAAGGTACCCAGTCCCATACATCACTTGGCCTAGTGAATTCTAATGCAAAATTAACATGAAGCACACTGAACTGGTCCAAAAATCAACTGCACAACATAGTTGCGAAGTCACTCAATAGATACATTTGTCATGGAGTGCTGCAGGAATCACTATGGCCCTGCACAGCAGTTTGTCAATAACTCGGAAGACAACAGAAAGGCTTTGAGATGGGATGTAGAAGATGAAAACTAGAAGGGAAAGTCAGTTGCTAACTCAATCAAGCAAAATTGTTTCTCACACTCAATACAGATAAAACATTTGAAAACACTGGGGAAAAAAAAAAAAAACAGAAAAAAACAAACCAAACCACCACCACCACAAAAAAAAAAAAAAAAAAAAAAAAACCACAAACCAATCAGACCCAAACAAACAGTGAACATCCAGAACAGGAAATATGTCACAGAAAAAAAATCTTGGTAAAAACTTCCTATCATGACTGAAAAGGTAGTTTTATAACAAAGCAACAAGACTTCTATGGGAAGCCTCATGGTGCCATCTAGAGGAGACTGCTCACCAGTGGTTCTGATCCAGGTTTTGATAGCCAGTTCTAATTAACCGTTAAGTCAAGTCAAAAGTCAACTATTAAATTTCAATACACAAAGATATAATCAAAACAAACTCCTCTGGACCAAAACCTTAAGTCCCTTAACTTTAATGAACAGGTCTTTTGGATTTTTCTTCTTGTTCTCTTGTTTATCTAAGTGTGTAAGAGAAAAGAACTTAAGAGAGCATTAGGAAAAACCATCCCGAGCAGCTCTATTCAAGCTTTGCATCTCTTTTTCTGTGAAAGTTTTCCCAAAATAAACGTGTAATGCACAGAAACATTCAATGTATTTTAGCCTAAAGGAAAACAGACTTCAGTGACAAGAAGTTACAAACATAGAGAGCTCTCATAAAGCTTGAAAATTGAAGACTTCCATTAACATAGTCTTCTAAAGGTTATATCTGTTGGACCTCAAATATTTCACTGTTTGCTCACTTTATCTTCTTTCCAAATTTAGTTGTTCTCAATAAAACTAAATGAAAATGCATTCAACAAATTCCCAAGGAAACAACCACCTTGTTAGCTTAACATTTAGCTGGACAAAGCTGTCTGACATGTAAACCTGCAGCTTCACTGAGAAACCCAATCATCAGCCAATCTTTGACTCAGTTTTACACTGTTGCACTTGAACTTGGACTCCACCAAGTGCTTTACACTAACAGATGTTAGCACTGAAAGTTCATAAACTCAGAGGGGATATTTTAAAACAGGTTTAATGATCTGTTAATAAGAAAGCATGAGGGTATCCTAAGCTTACAGTCAGGAGGACTTTATAGGTCTGTTACTGTTTTCTGTAATCCACTGAAAGGAAGGTGAAAGACCTTTAAGTTTTAAACTATTTGTGCTTTGTATAGCCCAAGAGTAACTGCACCTAAGGTCTATGCCAGAGCAAAATTAAGCAGAAAATAATTAGGTGTGCTGGTATGTACAAGTATCACGTGAAAAAAAAAAAAAAAAAAAATCAGTACTCCTGAATTCCTGAAAGTTAGATCAACCTGCTAACAACAGAGTTCTAAATGCAATGATGAAAGCAGTTCCTTCTTCAAAGACAATGATAAAAATTGGCTGTTTGTAAGTGGGATCAAGGTCAAGTGTAATACTCAATAACATCACTTCCTGCTACAATTGAGCGTAGAAAAAAGCAGCTAGAGAAGCAGAAGGCACTATGAACATTAAGTGATAGTAGAATTCTATATACACATGAAAGTTTCACTGTGGAGGCAGTGAAGTTTGACAAGAACTCCTGCCACAAGTATTCTGAGAAATAGTTTTAATGTCTGGGTGGGAAAACAACCAAAGTGAACTTTAGCTAAGGCAACCTTAAATCAAGAACAGAAGTCTGTGTACCACTAGACAACACCAGACTGATATACGACCTCTTGTTATTTCTGCTAATATGCCTCCTCCATGCAGGGAGGCTGTTAAGCTGGAGAGCTAAGCTCAGTCGCTCATCCTGTTTTGGAATATCACTAACTGTGACTGTCAAACACTTGCCAAATCTACCAGCACAGTTTTCCAGCCACAAATACACCGTGAATACATGCTTTAGCAGCATGGTTTGCACTGCAGCCAGTCACACCTGCATACAGCACTTACACTCATCCAGTCCCAGCTGATAAGCCAGGTTCTGCAGGCCACGAACTTTTTCCATCAGGTTAGCTGTCGTGAGGCTCCCCAACTCTAAGAGGAGAGAAAAGTGAATTTTAACACTGTTTATAGCCCTCTAGAGACAGTTTACCCACTTAGTACTTCACAGAACACTTTTAGTTCATACTTCTGACAATAACTATTTCCAGTGAGAAGAGTATCTTCAAAATCCAAGCTGAGGCCACCTCAAATTTTAACATACCAAGAAAAGCCCAGCTTTTTATGCTGAAATAAGACAGCCATGGATCTGTTTCATGCTGTAAACTGCCACCACTGCAATGAGCAACCTGCTCCATATTTTATATGTCCCGTAAGCTCACAATGCTAGGTGAACAAGCTACAAAAGTGTATGGAAGGTAAGGGGCTTACTATACATTAATAGTGTGCACTTAAGCACGTTTCTTGCAGCAAGCTGAAATTAATTTGTGCAACTTTCACTTTGGAACAGTTTATCTAGAGGTCACGTGAGAGAGCTTGAGATTCCGCAAACGCAAGGGCTGGAGACGTAAGGCCACAGAGGTGCCTCCAGAATATTTGAAGAGCAAATGTTTTAAGCCTCTTAAGTAGGTACTGGATTCCCATTGGCTTCGTCACACACATACCCAGTGCCTGTACTCACCCTTCAACATATCGATATCATCATTTTCTAATTCAGCCATCCACTTGGGAGGAGAACTTGTAATAGGCTGGTTTGAAAAAAAAAAAGTTCATACTCAGACAAGCACATCTTTGGAATGATACAAAGAAGTCTGATCTCCTACTGAAAACTACTCACGCCAACAGCAAAAAAAATAGGAGAGTACCAGATGCTCTGCAGAGATATTTTTATAGGGAAACTTGCTTTCAAGCTTTCCCTGGACTTTAGAGTTAAAACCAGCACACTAGCACCTACAAACCAAAGCCAGCACGAAAAGCAGCATTTTCTAAAATCTAAAACCTTTTAATTCCTCCAAGGTGTAATTCTCACTCACAATAAGCTGTATAAGGTATGAAGAGAAAACATAAAAAGTGCATATTTTTTTTTTTAAAAAGAGGATTATGCTGGTGTATATGAAAGTTATAACCGAGACAGGCGTTATAGCACGCAGTAAAGCCCAGGGGAGGAAGCAGAAGCAGCTCTACCGCCACACGGGCTGCAGGGTGGGAGGAAGGGAGAAACGCGACCGGTCACTCACGCTTTTGAAGGAGGCGGCGAACTCGGCGACGCCGGGCACTAGGAAGACAAAACGAAACGCCGCGGGGGGTGAGCGTCCCCGGCGGCAGCACCTCCACCAACC
>NW_008609968.1:0-743 GCF_000691845.1 Merops nubicus
CACAAAAAAAAATTCAAAAATAATTGCATAGTTTTTCTCACTAGTTGGTGAATATTTAAATTCTTATATTCAAATGGTTAAAACTAAGTTTCCCATAAATTACACAGGATACTAAGGATATTTGTTTGAAACCTATATTAACAATACAACATGGACATGAACTATCTTTTCGTAGCAATCTGCAGTGCTGACAAGCTATGGACATGAAGATCCAGTAAAAGGTACCTCTCTGAGAAATGAAGATACAGTGCAGGAGAAATTAATAGATAGCAGTGATGAAAAAGAAAAGAAAAGAAAAGAAAAGAAAAGAAAAGAAAAGAAAAGAAAAGAAAAGAAAAGAAAAGAAAAGAAAAGAAAAGAAAAGAAAAGAAAAGAAAAGAAAAAAGAAAAAAGAAACGAAGGATTTTACATTTTAAAAGGAATCATATATGCTGTGTCACTTACATTTATCTTCTTCCAAATTAGGTTTTTAAGAAGTCCTATGGCAATTAAATGAAAACACATTGTACTAATAAATGAATTATCTAAGCAAAATAGGGACATGTTTATTTTCAGTTTTACAGGTGACATTCATGTACTTATGCTGACATGCAAGTGTCTTACAGAAACATTGACTGAAATTGCCACTACCTGGTGCGACACGGCATGCAGCAGCTGTGAAGATAAGGAGTATTGCCACTGCATGTCTGAAGTGTGTTACATCTATATTTTGTAGCTATATGTCATGGTTACAGGGGCTGGGA
>NW_008609969.1:0-7176 GCF_000691845.1 Merops nubicus
TATATATATAATCTATCTCAAGGTCTCTCCCACACAAAGATACCATCTCAGGATCAGGAAGTCATTGAGGTGTGACTGCTAGAAGATAAGAGACTGTACCGAGAGGTATGGTTCTTCTCTTCTACCCTTACCAAGAAACACAGTTGGCCATTTGTGAGCCATGAGATACTGGGTTAGAGTGCTCCTTTGCTGTGAAGTACTGTTAAGTTCTAAAACTGCAGCAATAAGGACGTGGAACACACCCACATCTTCCAAGGATTACTGCCTGTACCATATGTCATAATTCAAATCCAAGTTACATCTTCTGTTTGCAGTAGAGGATAAACATGGATGTCCTTGCCTGAGGTAGATTGCCAGTTTCAAAGGTCTCCTGCCCACACCGGATGAGGATATGTTTTGCAGAGAGATTTGTTTGTTAGCTTTCATTTTTATAACAGCAGATGTTGCAGAGGCAGCAGAAGCCCAGCTCTGAGTGGCGACAGAGCCCATGCAGGACACGGAGCTCTCGCATTTGCCTGCACAAAGCTGCAGTATGAACATTTTCTGAAGTGCTCAGACGGAGACCCATTGTCAAAGCCCCATTTTCTAAAAATGTTCTGCACAGACAGGCCAGCTTTTATTTTTTTTCTTTTTTTAATTAGGATTCTATCTAATCTCAGGACTTAAAATGCCTCTGACGTTTACTATCAATAATGAAACTGCACCAGTTTCATCAGTGCTTTACCATAAGATGTTCATACACAAGCCTAACACTGACTAGTGACCATCAGTTCTGGATGTTTCAGTTCCTGAATGTTCATCCAACGTCTCATGTCACACCCTCCGCATCCAGGTTCCCACAAAAGGACTCCTTTAGGCATTTGACTGCAAGGATAAAATTTAGCAATTGTTACACAGCTTGAATCCCTATTGATTTCAACAAATACATGTACCAGCTAGGAAGGAACTTCACGATCACTGCTCCTGCTAAGCAAATAATTTTACGAGACTCTTTCTGTTCCTGGTCCTTCCCAAAACAGGCAGGCAGACAATGCCACAACACTGTGCCTCCTGAATTACCTGCAAGCAACTCATCTGAGCAATCTGCTTCACCAATTATAAATCTTTGTTTCAGAAAGGCCTGTTTTATTACCGTAAGTACACAGGGAACAGACTGACCTCAACCTGAAGCCAGGTGACAGCTGTTTCCAAAACTGCAATCTGTTTATTGACGTGAGAGAAGAAAAGGCATACAGGAGTGACTGACGGATCAGCAGAACACTTATAACCTCCCCAGGTTTGGAGAGCTTGAAGCCAATTAGTTTTATTTCATGTGTAAATGATACTGTAAAGTGGAGCAAACAGGAATTCATTGGCGCATACTAATAAAGCACAAGGCAAACACTTCCACTATCACTTCACGTGCTTTTTATGTAGAGCCTCTGTCTCGCGCTCCTTCTAGGGAGGGATCAGAAGAAGCTGTGCACCCTTCAGCTGGGTGCATCCACCCACCAGCACCCAGCAGCTTCATGCACAGCCCACCACGGCTGGCTTCTCACCTCCAGCGTGATCAATAACATGAGCTGCCACACACACCGTGGCAGCTGTGCTGACCACAAAGATCACTTCCTAAATTTAACTATTCCATCGGTCAGGCAACCTGCAGAAGTCTCTGAATGACCGAAATGGTTCCACTGTGCTCGGTACGGTTCTAAAGTCACGTAAGCATATTCTAACAGGGTCAGAGGAACAAGTTATCCCACAAACACAAGAACAAAGGAAAACTAGTTTCCTGTACATTTATTTTTGTCCTTACTGCTTTTTCCCAGGTCCCTCCGTGTGCTCACTGATAACCCCATTAGGGAACACATGGTATTTACTGACTTCATCCAAGAACCACGGATGTATCTCACATACTTGGTCAACTGCTCCGAGGCAGAACATGTACCACTGGAGGTCCACCTGCTTTCCTCTGACTGCAGCCATCTCATTTTGGCCTTTCTCTTCTAGCTAAAAAGAGACATTTCATAAAGCTTACAGAAATTACAGAGAAGAAAAAGAAAAATCAAAGCAGTATGAGAAGCTGTTGCCTGACCGAGTTGGGAATGCTGGAGTACACATGGCTCAGCAGACACTGCAGGTCTCATGGCACATCAGAATGTCTCTTTGCCAAGAGAAGGGGTGGAATTTTCAGCCAAAATTCAGGGGCACCAATGAGTCAGGAGCTGCAGAGTTGTTTTAAACAAATCCTCCTGTAATCAGTAACGCTGCTGCTTATTTTGAAAAGCAAGATATGCACGACAGGACAGGTGTGTGTGGGGGGAAAAACCTGCTCAGTTCTGCTGCCAAGTATTTTCCCTTAGTGAAGAGCATCTTAAAATATCCCAGCTTGGGTACCCTCCTGCTGGAGAGCAGCACTTGGCCTCGTCCTCTCCAATAGTTAGCAGCAAGCTGGAACTGCTCCAGGGCCTCTCCTCACATGCACTAAGAGAAGCAAGTGCTTCTAAGTATTTCAACCCAAGTTCCTATTCCCCTGTTTGTTAAGGTAGCTTGGTATTTGGCTTTAAATACTTGCTAGACTTAAGAAAGCAAAAAATATAAACAATTTATGATAAATTTTTATCCTCCATTTGAGGCCAAGCTGTAGTATCCAAGGCAGTCACATTACAAAGAAGTAACTGAACAAGATTTACCACTTCTCCCTCTTTAAGATCATGTTCCCTTAGGTGAAAGGCAACAACTTAACATATATTTCACATTACTCATCTCAATAACATGAAGATGAAGAGAGATTTATATAAATAGCTACTTGAAGAACATGATATTTGAATTTAGAGCTTATCCTTTAATTGAGTCAACAGCCCAAAACTTTCCTGAAGGGCTCAGCTTCCCTGGAGCTGCACACAACAGCAGTATTATGCACGCAGGCTGTAATCACTACTTCCTATGCTGTATAAACTGTGTTTAAAACAAAGGAGAATAAACAACTACCACCCACTGGTTGTCAGGCTGGCTTCTGCACGGCCTTTCTTGGACATGCAAACTGCTGAGCAGACATTTCCTTGGTGTATGCAATCTGTATAGATAGGCCTGTAAAGCTAGTCTGACCACAAGAGATTAATAGCTTTAGCCAAATAATGCAGTAACCATGTGAACGATGAGCTGCCCCAGCATGTTTGCGAGCCCCGCAGCGAGGTTCAACACACTGCCATCTGCATCTTGTTGCCAGGAGACACAACATCGCCCAGGAACATAAGGGAAGCCAGGTTGCAGTGACCACCAGTGAACTCCATGAAGAGTCACACTGTGTCCAAGCAGCCCACATTGGAAAATTTAGCAGGTTCTTCTGACACAAGATGTTTCGCAAGAAGAAACTGCAGATGATACGTAGCAAAATATCTAACCCCACTTCAAAATCTACTTGCTAAGCTTTAGGGCATATCAGATTCAATGTTTGCAATTAGAAGCTCTAGTCTTAAAAAAAGCTTCACTCCTAGTGTCTCACCAGTACTTATCCACAAACACGAAACTCTTCCAAGGGATGAGGCACATACAAGAGTTACAGAATCTGCCAATTTGCCATTCCATGGTAGGGGGATATTATAAATTTACAGAGTCATCCAGCCTGGCATTTCAGCATGATTCCGTACTGAAATAAAGATCTTTCTTAGCAACGTCTTCTAAGAGAAGGGAGAAGTGTACAGGCTATAGAAGTGGCAGCTCAAAACAGAATTTACTTAGAAAATCACAGAATCCCAGCATGGTAGGCATTGGAAGTGACCTCTGGAAATCATCTCAACCAACCCCTCTGCTCCAGCAGGTTACCCACAGCAGTGTGCCCAGGATCACATCCAGGCGAGTTTGGAACCTCTCCAGAGAAGGAGACTCCACAACCTCTCTGGGCAGCCCGCTCCACCCTCACACAAAAAAGTTTTTCCTCCTGTTCAGGTGGAACCTCCTGGGTTCCAGTTTGGGCCAGTTGCCCCTTGTCCTGTCACTGGGCACCACTGACAAGAGTCTGGACCCATCCTCTTGCCCCCCACCCTTTAGCTCTTGATCAGCATTGATCAGACCCCCTCTCAGTCTTCTCCATCAAATACTGATGTTTGACATGATTTTACCCTCAGTAAGGCAGACACTCGCTGGGTACCAGTTCGACTCAGTGAGGCAAAACCTGGTTTGTATTCAAAGCTCCTTCCCCAGTTGGGCAGCAGCCTGGGCAGCAGAGCCCTGCCCCAGCACGCCGGGGCTGCCAGGATCACGCTTCTGCTCTGACCTCACTCACGGGCACAGCCTGTCATCTGTTTGGCAACACACCCCACCAGTTTCTTCCCGACCGGTTCAGGCAGACAGAAACTCTCTGTACCCAGAGACCAGAATACCCACCAGACTGGAAACCTGCAAAGTAAGTGTAAAGGCAGGCAACGCTACTCAGCCAATTTCACAGCCCGGCGATGAATGAGCCATTAGGAAGCACTGTTTCTATTAAAATTAATGATTCCTAACTCCAGCACTTAGAACATGTTGATCATGTGCATGGTGATTGATTCTCTGAGACTAGCTTCAAAAAGAAAACTTTTTGCTCATTTGCACAGAGCTCAAATTTTCATTACGTGCATGGGCTTGTCTTATGTCTACATTTGCTGTTTTGTTTTCAGAAATCATTTAAAATTCTTGGAAAACATGGAAGTTTCTCTATTTCTGAAGTTTACAGTTAATTTTATCTGCTGTGCAGTTACGATTTTTTTTTTGGTTTTAAACAGAACGTATTTTTTCAAAGTAATCCTATAAGATATGATTATTCTTTAGTACATATCACTTATTTCCTGCTTCATTTTCAGCATGGTGTATCTATATTCTGGTACTGTCTTCAGTACAAAGGGTGAATCTGTAGGCTGATGGAACCTGAGTTTTAGTGCCTAATAAAACATCCAGTCAGGTAAAAGTAAAGACACACACTGACATTAAGCATTAGAGGGGGTCTCTGGTGCCTAGTAAATCTCAGCTCAGTAAATGAAAATTAAAACACTAGGGAAGACGGTTCTTACTTTCTTCAGGAAGTGGAAGGGAGAAGAGGCACCACAGGGACTCAGGTGGCAAAGGCAACTGGAGGCTTTTACTACCCAAGTACAGAAGCGTCACTTTGAACTGGCTCTGACTGGAATGAGTTGCACCAGGCTCACAGGTTATTGCAAAGCAGATAAGATAGGAGAAATTCACATTGTGTGCTTCCCCCAGAGAAAAAAACAAGAGCTATAAAGCAGCCGACACCCCACACTCCCGAGACCATGAGCTAAACAGATCTGATGAACTTGGACACACCAGCACTCCCCACTGCTATTCCGAACGGAGCCTGCATCAAAGCTGCTGAAGTAGTTTTGGTTTAGATCTCAGGGTGCAGGATCAAGCCTAAACTGATCACATAACAGGGAAAGAATGAGCCGAAACATCACCCTATACTGGCAACTATATGAAATTTCCAGCCAAAGAACTCAAAGCACCTGATTATAGTCACTTAGAACAATTATGAAAACTGTGCCTGGAGTGCACACAGTGAATCTGGATTCGCAAGGACAGAAGGCAACTGCTGCATCATTACTGCTTCAGCTACAGCAAAGGCTCACTCATGTTGCCCCTTCGATTACAGAGAAAAGACTAATTGGGAAACCAGAAAGAACAAGCACCATGTTACCCAACAGACTCTGTCAACTCTCCTTATTTCTTACTTCACATGCTTCAAGTCCTTCAGCTTCAAAGAATACTTTCCAGATGCTAAATAGGAGTTGCAATAGGCATGCAAGAATCTTCTGTTGTGGGCAACTTGTTGAATATTACTGAGGTAACATCATCACAGGGTTTGTAAAACACTTGTTTACAAAACATCAGGAAAAAAAAGGCAGGGTCAATTAAGTAACCCTTGGAAGGAAGGGAGTAAAATGAGTCACCTACCGGTATCTCACTTTGATCCTGTCATTTTCAGGGTTGCAGTAGAGTCTTTCCAGATGCTCCTGGGAATCATTGGTCACACTTTGCCAACTCTGGGTTGCTGTCCTCCTCACTTGCCAATGATAAGGTAAGACCGTGTGATGTTTGGGACAGTCGCTGCCATAAACACACGTGCCCTTGAGAAAATCCACACAGATTTCTATTCCATCTTCCTGATGGGTGTGATACTGCAACTGGTTCAAGAGCTCAAATACCAGATCAAGAGAAGCTTCTTCACTTTTATCCTGGAAGATCCCAGCACTGAATTTATTGCTTGGGTTCAAACTGTATTGCATCAGACAGCTATTCTCTTGGAATAAGCCAGATGTGTAGCTTTCCAGAATCTTGTCTGGAAGCAAAGGACAAGATGCACCATCAGTAGCAGTTGGGTGCAAAGGATGATCCTGGAATGACTCATTACTACTATCAGCAGCAGTCCCAGGAGTAGTTTCAGGTGAGAAGCCCTGCTCGCCTGCCTGGACATCCTGCTTAGGATGCCCAGAAGAAGGAGGAGCTACTGGCAGTTGCCTCTGCGCATCTGGAGCTGTTGGCATCAGCACTGTCACATTATTTTCTGATTGGGGGCAAGAAGTACCAAGGTCCAGAGTCTTTTTCACAGCAGGTTCACATAAACTACTATGACTGCCACTTTGGCCTCGGGCCACAAAGACTCTACTCAAAGTCCCAGCTCCCAGCAAACTGGTGAAGATTGGCCGCAAAGCCCGCAGAGTTTCTGTGTCCAGTCTCTTCTGCACTTGCTGCTTCTTCTTGAAGCAAGGCTTCACTGGTGGTATCTTTTCAGACAGACTTGCCTGAGGAGGAACGTCCTCTGAAGGAGGGCACTCCATTCCTGGGCAGTGAGCCTGCTGCACAACACACCCCGGCTTCGGTTCGGTGTCCATCAGGCACAGACTTTGCTCTCTCCAAATCACTTTCAAATGTCCCAGAGCCTCGCAAGAATCTATCTAGGGCAGAAAGGAAAACAAGACAGTTAATCTCTCTAATTGCTCACGGCTGACACGAACAAGATCACCCCTGGAGAGGATTTTGAGCCAGCAACAGCAAACTCCTCCCTTCTCTGTGACTGTGGGTAGCCCCTAGGCACGTAAAGCATGAAACCAGCTAAACTCAGGCTAATTAATCCCAAATACACACTCATCGTCTTCTCACATATGAAATCTCAGAGGTACTCAGGCACGAATACACAGTCCC
>NW_008609970.1:0-2667 GCF_000691845.1 Merops nubicus
TCCAAGCCTCAAACCACAACAAGTGCTCAGCAAATAACTTTTATTTAAACCAACTGTCAGCTTCACCAGCTCAGTTTTAGCTAGAATCTTGCCTGTTTTCATGTCATGAGTAATAATAACTGAAGTGTTATTTAGATAACAGTTTTGCTTCTCATTACTAGTTACAGAAAGCCTACTGTAAAAAGCTTGTATTTACCAGTTTTTTTACTATTACTATGATCAGTTAGAGAAAGCAGCAGCTGAGACTTAAAATAGACTCTGTACCTTTGGAAAGCCCTCTTGTCCTCAGTAGGTCACAGCAGAAATCCACTTGTACACAATACGATGCAGGGATGTGGCCCTACACAGGATTTTTAAAAACTGTGATTACTTTCTTATCAAGTGCAGTGAAGGCCTGTTCCTTCTCTCAGCAGCATCAAATGGATTAAGGACAGAGGATTAGTATTATACACGTGATTCCTTTAAGGAACTAATGGCCAAGTGGAAACGAATTCATTCCTGATTTTAACTTGAATTACCTGTGATTCTGACATTTTTTATTAGATGTGCTGAGAACACTATTGTGTCTACAGGTCTTCAGAGAACTTAATTTTAGTTCTGCCTTACTTACAAAAAGAGTTTAAATGTTTTTTTAGTTTCCCTGCTGTCTTGCAGTAAAGGACCTGACTCACATGTACACTTGCAGATGTATAGGTGTATTCTCTATGAATCTGACTTTCAAAACATTATTCTGGTTTTGTGCTGAGTGACTGCAGAGAATTCGTTGAGTAACTGGGATCTCTATCTCAGGATACTATCTGAAATTTTGATGAAAAATTAAATGAGCCATTCTAAGGAATGGTGCAAATATATACATTCAAAATGAAGGAAGAACTTGGGGAGGGTTAGCTGGGCATGTGTTATGTGATGCAGGTAGGCTTTAGCATTAGAATTCTTTCATAAGCCACAGGCCAGAAATATCTGTATATTTATTGGGCTCTTTTTAACTTTCCCTGCAACAGAACCAAGAACTGAAAGTCATTAAAAACCTATATGTCTAACTTAAAAACACAAGCAAATTATTAGAAGCTGAGGGCGTCTGATGCAATACAATTGAGCTGAGGAGACTTAATGAGTTACTGATTACAACTTAATTTCTGTAGCTTGTTCTTAGCCTGCACCAGTCATGATATAAACCACAGTTGCTTAATTCTCCCTCACTCCAATTTAAGCTGATATTCTCTTCTTCCTTTGGAGTGAACTACGAGCCTGTTACCATAACTCACCTGCTGAGTCCATCACTCCATTGGTTGAGTGTGACTCTACCCAGGTCCCAGAGTGCTGTGTGCCTCTGTACTATGTCTGCTGTCCAAGGCCCTGGCTGACAGGGGCTGTACATACCCACTTGTGCGTGTGTGTGTGTGCACTTTAATTTATATCAATGCAAGGCTTTGATTCTGTATCACTGTGAAGTAGTTGTGGTTGAGTTTCTTCTGAAGGAGCTTTCTGAGGAACGGCACTTTGTCATTTTCCATTTTGGAGTTCATGTTATAAATCATCTTTTGACTGGTTTCTCCTTTGCGGTTCCTGTCTGAAATGTTAGTCCAATCATATACTTTAAGAATCATCTCAGAATGGTTTTCTTTATCCTCTGAAATTCAATTCTTAGATCCCTCAAGGTCAGTAACACTGTTAACCTATTAACAACTAGCCTCTGACAAGAATCTGGAAATAGTTTGAGCTATTCCAACTTGACAGTATACAGGCTGGTTTTATTTTGTGTTTATTTTGAAAAGAGCAGAAGTCTGGAAAAAAAATAATGCATTAGTAAAAATGGTTCACTGTAATTACGCTTAACTCGTCTATGATTTTATCAATTATTACATAAGATAATCTGTCTATGATATTTTCTTTATTTGGAAGTCTAAGAAGACAATGTGGTGGATGTTTATTTTCTAACGTTAGGAACTGACTCTCCATAACCCTACATTTTGGGTTCGCTACATTATTAAAATGGAGTTGAATGAAAACATATTTTTATTTTCTTACCATAGTGTACTTTTTCATCCAAAGCATACATTATTCCTCTTTCCAATTCTCATTTTAAAGTCTTGTTTCCTAAAGAAGAAAGCAAATGGACAATTCTGTGGAGAGTTTAGCCACAGAGTGGGTAACAGCAAAGGGACATGATAAAGTGCAGCTGGTTGAAGTTTAGTAAAACAAACTCCAGGTCAAGATAACCTGGGGTGCAACTATTGTAGGATAATGGGATGAGTAAAAGGAACTGGAACACTAAGATAAAGAACTACTAACCACAAGGCTAAACACAAAAGATAAACATAAGAGGGGTTGACATGTAATCTGTAACCAATGGTGAGCTTCACTTTTGCAATATGTATGAGCTAATTAAGAACAATATAAAAGATGCCTTCTGATTTTCAATAAACGAGGCTTTCCGATCATCATAGGATGGTGTCTGTCTCCCGCTTATTCTCTGTCAAATGGTGACCCCGACGTGATGCCACGGACGGAAGAATCTGCGTTGGGTTCGGGTCCTACAAGCAGAGGGACGGCGAAACAGACAAAGGCGCTCCGAGTGTCCAAATGGGGGGGCCCAGCCGATACGTGCTGCCAAGACCTTGGGAGCTGCAACAGCGGTGGCGGAAAAAATGGAGAGGCAAGCAGCAT
>NW_008609971.1:0-6232 GCF_000691845.1 Merops nubicus
CGGGCAGCCTTCCTCCCCTGCGCCGCGGCCCCTTCCCCTCCGGAGGCTGCGAGGCAGAAGTCGCGCCGTCACATGGCTCCTTCCCGCCGTGGGAGGGAGCTGCCTGGGGAGCGCCGCACCGAGGCCCGGCCCCGGCACACCCTCAGCCCGCCTCAGCTGCGCCTTCAGAAGCGCCTCCAGAAGCGCCTCTTTCAAAACTCCTCATCAAAAAGAGTTTTTAGTGTAGGAGACTTTGGTTCGAGACCTGAACGTCGTGAGGCTGGTGCAAAGATGACACCCAATAAGTAAGTTTGCTGACAGTGTATCCCTGTCACGAGTGTTGTCAACAACGGCCGTCCTTTAATGTCGACATGCGGTTCAGGTGCTCATATATATTAAAACCAAACAAACCTAAAATAGGCTTACCGTGTAAAGATACCAAGACAACTGAAGGCCAAAAGAGAGATGACTCAGCAAGAATAAGGATCTTAATGTATAAAATAATTTGGCCTTATTTTGAGAGATTCTAGGCTCTGATATGGGAAGGTTTAGGGATGTTGATGGTAAATTTGGGTTACAATGCTTGGAGTCTAATCTTAAGATGCGTAAACATAAAAGTATCTTTACAGTGCAGGGAAGCATTGGGACTGTAGTGGTTGAAGAACAAGGTCCTTTGTGCAAAAAGACAAGTAGGGTAAAGGTAGACTCATAAACCTCAGGCTTGTAAAGGCAGATTCTTAAATGTCATGTTTTGACTTCAGAAATTCCTTTACCTTGCATGGCTGGGAAGAAGTGGAAGTGAAAAGAAAGGTAACCATACAAAGTTTGAGTTTCAAAAAAAAGTTACGAAAGTTTGCAACACCTAAGCTGCAAAGACAAGCTGTCTTGACTCTTGTATCAACGTAATCACCTCCTACGTGTAAAAAAACCTAAGAATTATGGCCACAGCTGTTGTATGAGACCAATGTACCAGTCCAAAGCATTTGAAAATGGCATCCAAAATAATAAAATAAAAAACAATTGATTTTAAAACAGTAGTAACCAAAAATGGACATCATTTTGTAGCCTGGAAAAAAAGGCTTATGCTGCATGTGCATGTTTCTTCCATGGTAACTTTGAATGTCTTCGTCAGCTGCTGCCAGGCTACACCCAGACAAGCCACCTGCCACCCAGGAAACTACATACTGTAAGTGTCTGTGAGTCTGACTCACAGCTGCCCTGCCCACATGATATAGAAGTAAAGGACACTTGTTACTACTGGCCATGCAGTACACCTGTTGTTGCTGATCTATTAGACCTGCTTCCTGTCTCCTGTTCTCCATGTCTTTGCCCCAGCCTCCTGTCTGAACTTGCCCAGACTTGCCTCCTTCCCATCACAGAGTTTGCCTGGCAATTTGGGCTCCTTAGTGTCCCTCTGATCATAATTGCCCCCTGCCTGCTAGACTCGGGCATCTCATGGCTTCACAGATTCCTCATCTTGGCTTGGCAAACGGGTCTTGCCTCCACACTTAATGTAATCTCTCTTCTAAGGCAAAAGCCTGGAAGAGTTCCCTCTTGTGCTGTTGCTGGCTTTGTGCCAACTCCAATGGAAACATAACGGACTTAAAGATAACCAAGTTTCTACAGTTTTCTTTCATGGAAAAGGGCAGATCTGTGTGCCCCAGTGAAGAAAACATCACAGTGTAAGCTCACATTTCATGAAGGCCAGAGAATTCACACAGAAGGGAGACATTAAAAATGTCTTAACAGAGAAAAATCTTCTATGAGCACTGAAATACAAACCCATAAGGACTCAATGCGCTTGTTCTAGGTGACCATGACTACTTAAATGAGCTTTCCTTTTATAACATGTTGGAAACCTTTAAAGGCAAACTGAGATCATGACTTAGTAAATGAATCTACAGTAATTAAAGCTTTAAGAAAATGCTATTGCAAGATCTGGGATAACATCAGGATGGATTGTAAGAATAGGGTAATGTTAATAAATTAAAACGAAAATAGTTCAAGTCCTCTCACATTTGCAAAAGCAATTACTATGATCTGTTATTTTACAAACTGTGTTCAGAATTTACATTTGACTTGTGGGTCCAGTTTTGTGTCCCATCTCTGCTCTTGTAATGAACAATTCACATTTATCTTTGGGAAATGGAAGTAACACTAAGCTGACAACAATGAAAATAGCACATTTTCAACAGAAGATGATGTGTGCTTCCATTAGCACCTGCAAAACTTAAAGTATTAAACTTCACATCCTGACTTAGAACACCCCAGTGATGTCAGACAATACCTTGTTAAACACTTGCCATCTGGCCCATGAAGTAGGCTTTTTGACAGTCCAGTTTCTGGGTAGATTATACTTTTAAACACCATATTGAAAGTAGTTCAGAGTTACTTTAAATGTTCTGATTCCTGCTCTAACAAGTCAGTAATTCCTGAAGCCATCTAGGTGTTGGTTCACTTCTGCATAGCAAGCAGTAGTTCTCTCAGGTAAATTTTGCAGTTGTTTTGCCAATGACCAGGCCTAACAGGAACGACACAACCAGCAGGAAGAGAATCCAACACGCAGACTGTATTTAGATGTTATGATATGAATGACCACTGGGGGTACAGACAGATCAATCAGCTGGTACATAAATGACACCACCCCCAACGATCTCACAAAAGACACGACTCGGCCCACAACAGGTGGTACAAACAGAGACCCGAGGTTTCCCACAGTTGGCATGGGAAACAGCCAGACCAGCCAATTAAATACATAAGAGAAAGGTGCCCACATGGCAACTCTCACCTGATTGACCCGTGCTCACAAAGGTCTAAACAGACTGGGGCCCAGCTCCAGGAGAGTCAGGAGGTCTCTCCTGATTGTGGTGCTCTCCCAACACACCCCGCCTCTCCTCCCCCCCTGCCAGTGGTCCCAGCTTTTATCCCCAAGCAGACCCCTGACCTTTGTCAACTCACTGCAGGACCCCTGGGGCTCATTTCCCTTCTGGCTCTCCCTGCAGGGCCGGCCGCACCCTGGGGGGAAGCTATAAGGCAAACTCACCCCCTCTGTATGAAGGGCTGTGGGAATCACCCATATGTCAACCTTAATTCGGGGCTCAGGGTTCAAACCCCAGCATTTCAACTGTGTAAAAATGTATTTCTATTATATCTTTTTAATCTTACTATACAGTAAAAAGTTATCCCCTTCCTTTTATCACAAAGTTACAACTGATTATGTTTCTTTATATTACTCTATTTCTGTTATGTCTTCAACTTACCTTAAGCCCTACTTTAGAGAATATTCATTTGGTGACAATAGTAAACTCATGATTATTCCAGCGTACATGATATTTGAACTGTTTTTTCACAGTCAGTCTATTTTAACAAAAGGAAATGCAATAAAAGTTTTAAAGAATTGCTTGCATGTCAGCATTTACTGGGGAATGGAATAAAATAAGCCCTAAATATACATCTATATTATTAATACTTATATTTAGGAACAGACAAATCTTGTCAGGGAGATTATTAAAGCTGGAATAAATATTAATGAAAAGTAGGAAATGGCCTCTCATTCTTACTCGCAGTTGTTCCATTTGTTATAATGTACTGCTGTCCTTTGAACAGTGCCTTAAAAGTTGATGGATTTTTTATTCATTTTTTTAAAGAGATTCATATTGCTGACTGTGATATTGATAACAAATAAACAACTAATGGATCAAATGAAATATTTCTGCCTATAACGTACCCATTAGTGGCATCCAAGCAATATTAGACCTAGTCCTCACTTTTCTGAATGTCAGTCAGTTTGGCTGGTGGTGTGCTTAGCGCACATGCTCTACATAGGGAAGAGTAACTGATTCTAACAGAAAAAAAACATGGCTAAGTAATCGCCAAAAGCTGGGGGGGGGGTGCCAAATGTGAAATGTAATTGAATCACATTATCAAATACTCTGTACTAGAAAGAAAGAGTTATTCAACTTCTTAAATTAAACTGAGATTAAAATTGTAGTCGTGCAAAATGGGAGAAAATCATTCCACTTGGCATCATTGAAATGACACACAGCAAATAATATCTGTCTGCTATATAAAGTCAGCAAATCAGAAAGCATCTTTATCTACTGCTTTTCAAAAAGCTTGTAGTATTTAGTATTGAAGTATTTAGTCTTGTGGTTTAATTAAACCTAGTTAAAAACTCTTGATGGAGATAATTTGGGTTTTTTCAGTATTGAGTTAAACTAGGATTTGTACATCTAAAAGTGTGGTTCCTACTCTGAATATAAGCAGCAAATTTTCTGTGTTTTCGAGACTGCTCAAGGCCATTGCAGAAAGTGAGAGGGGTAACAAAGAGGAGAAATGTTGATTAGATCAATTTTTTATAAACTACATCTTTGGATAGTTGTGTTTGGAATATGTACATATGGGACACAGCTACACTATATCTTGAAGATTACTTGCACTGATATTGGAATGGATACTATGTTTGGAATCCTGTTTCTTATTTTTTTCAGTCAAGTGACATTCCCCTTTCTGAAAGGATACCTGTAAGTGTAATTGTCCTGCAGTATAGTATTATAAAATCTACGTAGTGGGCAAATATAAATCTGGTTGTTTAAAAACTGAAATGGAAGTGGGAACTATAGCAATTACAAAAGGATGTGGCTGTTCAGTCACTGATTTAAAAATAAACTAAGAAAGTATCTGTACAGTCCTAAGAATAGGAGTCTGAAATAACATAACAGAAGTTTTCCATGAGTTTATAAACGGAATATACTGTAATACTCTGTGGCACAAGAAGGGTTTACAGGCAAGATGGGACTTTGGTGTGTTTGGAATTGTAAGCTGCCATTTAAATATTTGGAAAGCTTTCTTTCCTGCCAGTTGGCAAATTCTTTGCTGGCATCTTCCAACTGCTTTGCTTTGTCACAGCAGCCATGTAAAAATGCTGGTTTAAAACTACTTTATCTCAAGCCTACTTTGCTTGGACTTTGCAAACATGCACTATTGATGGATGACTGCCTTGCTCTGACATTATATATAATTGATCTTCAATTCTTGAACTGGTCTGAGAAGGAGAGCTCTGACTGTATTGGACAAACCTCTCTGTGGAGCTGAAAACCTTTAATCTGAGGAGAATTTACTGAAAGTTACATTTCACATCTGTTAAGTGATACACAGGTGAAATACTTTTTTAATCACCATTTTTTAATCGCCATGTACAATGCTGGTTTACTCAGCTTTAAGAGGAATTTTATTTGCTCAGAATGCATGTAAAATATTCTGCAAGCAACAGTCTAATGATAAGATGCTGTTGGTGCATGCAAAATAATGAAACAGTGTAATTACAGCTCACAAAGGGGAACTCTGTGGTCTATTTTAGTGACCACTAAATATTTTAAACCCCAGAATATTTTAAATCCCTAAAATAAAGAATGTTCGGAATTATTTGATTTCTGCAAAAAACAGTACTGGCATCTAGTCTGTATGTTTAGAATTGGTTACATATCACATTTGCAATGGAAATGGCAAGTAGTTCCGTTAAGCGATACTCAGTTCTGCATTTGTATTACTGTTAGATAACCATTAAGTGTTTTGTGATGATCTGTGACAAGGGTTTGCATCTGTATTACTTGTCCTTCAAGCAGAAGTTTCATTTCCAAATAACAGGTATCTGTGTGATGCAGGCAGAGCACATAACTGCCCAGAAACTGGGAAATGCAAGATACGGTTTGGACGTAACCTTATAAAAATATTATATAGCCTTAAATAAACTCAGGGCTAGGTGCTGCTGAACTGCAGTCTTGCCTGTCCTTGGAATATCCCCCGTCTTCCCTTTGTTTTACAAGTGTATTTTCCAAGTCTCTCCTTTTAGAAGTGTGAGCAAAACTCTGCAGCCTCTGAAGCCAGAGACTTGTTTGCCACAACACAGGGATTCTGAGTGGCTTAAGGCCAAAATAAACCTTTTCTGTATCACTTGTGTAGTGCTAAACAGACAGAGGCGGCAAGAAATTCAACCCAAAATGTTCTTGCTTTCACATAATTACTTAAACTTTCACTGGGAGGGAATTGCTTATTATTTTTACTCAGCCCGTCTGAGTAAAAAGTGCTTTAGCCAGGCTTGTGCTTGTATGCAGAATGACTTCAAAAGCCCCCGTCGTCTTTCCAAAAAGCTAATCTAAAATGTTGGCTCTGGGAATCTCCAGCTTATGAAATTTGCCATAATTTTTTTCGACCCTACAGAGAGAGAGAAAACAGCCTATTTCAGTTTCTGGAA
>NW_008609972.1:0-1576 GCF_000691845.1 Merops nubicus
ATCAAGCCAGTTCTTTATCCATCTAGCTCTCTGCTAAGGGTAGGAACTGTACTACAAAAAATAACCATGGTAACTGTAATTTATTTTTTTTTTTTACTTTCTGCCAAGGGACAGTTGCTCTTAGAGCAAAATAAGGAATAATTGTTTAGTGAAGGCTTTTGTACACTTTGTTGTTTTTTTTTTTCCTTGGCTGTGATGCCACCTGGTGAGCTCAGCTGTAGGGTGAGTGCTTGCTGTAGACCCGATTCATGCGGCAGCATCTCCATCTGCTTCCAGTCCTAGACCCCACCCCATAATATTCCTGTTGTATTGCCCCTGCTTCTGCCCCAGTGGTTACGAGGTGGTTGACACCTGAAGCTCTTATGCAGGTGCTTGGTGCAACACGCTACCCCTGAAGAGCAGAGGGCTCCTGTCTCTAGCGATGGCATAACCCGTAGCAGGGAGTTCTGCAAACACGGGTTAGGAAAAGAGCTGTGTACATCGTCTTGCTGAAGGTAAAGGCAGGCAAAGAAGCGATATTTTAGAAAGGATGGAGTGCGTACAGGTGCGCTGTTTCCCCCCCCTAGGTTTCTCTTCTGTTTGGGTGTGTTGTATCCACAGTTTTAGCTTAACGAGCCTTTGTTCCACCACACAAAAGAGGAGCCAGAGGTGCTCCTGCCTGGGAGGTGTGAAGCTCAGACAGCTGTGAGGGTTCTGGCTGGTCTGTTTGGTTCGATGCAGCCCAGCCTCCATCGCCTGGAGCATCCCGCTTGCAGGGAGGAGTGGGCAGGGGAGAATTTATGTGGAACATTCAGAAAGTTAATGAAAACTCTTTTGGCTGGAGATGAGGGATTCTGCAGCTCTGGCCAAAACGTATAAATTAGCTCAAGTGTAAATGTCAGCTTCACACCACTGTGAGTTACACCCAGTATTTCCTCCATGTCGTGTCTGTAAGATACAAAACTGGGTACATTTTTAAAAATCTTGTACACCTTCTTTGGGAGGTTTTAGTGCGAAGCTAAGTAATAGAAACAATCTTGAAGGCTAATCATCAGACTTAGCCTGCTTCCTGACACTTGTAGCTAATATGTTGAAGTGTCATCTAGCCTAGAACAACTTTGAACAACTGAATTCTATAAATAAATTACCATGCTGCTGGGTCTTCTTTGTAAAGTGGCTAAAAGTAGTAATGCCTTACTCAGCAGACCTGTTCCCTGTTTGCTTTCAGACTCCAATCTGTTGATCTTTAATGACAAAGACTAACTCAATGCAGTGTGTTGCTACTTCTGGTTGTTCTGCTTCTGCTTCAGCAGAGTTCTGTTTGTGAACAGGGCTGAGAAGCAGTGATGGGTTGCACAAAGTTCCATAGGGCTCTGCAGCATCTCTTACTATGCATACAAAAATTCAGCATTTGAAAATAAAATTCAAGGATGTTTTCTGTAACAGTTGTCGCTATAAAAGAATGGAGAACACCTAACAGTTTCTCTTAGTGTTATGTTCATAATATTTAAAAATAATAGACACAAAAGTAAAATGAAAATAAGATTGCTCCTACCACTACTTTTCATTATATTTTAATATATATTTTAATTATATT
>NW_008609973.1:0-1632 GCF_000691845.1 Merops nubicus
GTCTGGATGCTACTAATTAATTGAATAACAAGCTCTACAGCTAAGCAGTAATTTTGTCATGATTCCAGTTCTCTTCCTATAATTTGGAAGGTGAAATTAAATAACACAAAAAACAAAACAAACAAAAAAAAAACCACCCAAACAAAACAAAACAAAACCAAAACCAAAAACAAACAAACAAAACAAACAAAAACAAACAAAAACAAAACAAAACAAAACAAAAAAAACAAAACAAAAAAAAAAAAAAAAAACCAAAAAAAATTTACCGTTTTTTAAAAAAAAAAAAAAAAAAAAAAAAAAAAAAAAAAACCACAAAAACTTGACTGTTTCTGAAGCAAGAAGCTGCAGTCTGTTTTATGGGAATCTCCAAACATAAACCACTTACTGAACCCTGTAATTTATTTACACTGCTTACTGGAAAGATGGTGTCCCAGGGTTTTTTACCTGCCATCCAAAGGGTTTCAAGGCCTCCTAATTATTTCCAGAATATTATCAAAAATATGTGGGGAAGCAAATTGAACAGGAAGAACAGAATGCCCAAAAAAACTGGTTACTTTTCCAGAAGGAGAAAGTCTGATTTTTTTTTATCACTGGTTTAAAAAATGGGAATACAACACATTTTCATCAGACTTTCTGATTTTTTTAATCTACAGTTTAGATTTAGATAATAAAGAAGTGGGAAAGGGAAAAAAATGTTACAATATTATTGTCATATATGAGAGACATAATTTTTTTTTCTAAGGTTTTTCTTCTCTATAAAAAGGAAGAAAATAAAAAGACAAGATGGCCACAGATTTCTTCACTTGCTTGTGCCAGTGAGAGCAAGTTCTGTTTTCTACACAGCAGATGATTGTTCATTTCTTCATTTCTTCCATTTTTCCTATGTTTTCATGTTAACAAATCCTCTTTATACTCCTTGTGGTCTAAAAGCTCCTATATTTTATTTTAAAGCTTTTAGTCTCACTCATATTTGTTTTTTAAAAAAAAAATCATAGCACATTTCCTCTAAAAACTCTGAAAAGTAATCAATGCTCATTTTGTCTTTCCCAGGTTGGGTCTTCAGACCAGTTCACAAGGAGGATAGCTTGGTACCCAATTCTACAGAGAACAATTTGGATAATTTATGTAAACAGCCATAAATGTCATGTAATGTTTAAAACCGTTATAATAACAATGGAACTATAGAGAGATTCTAAGTCAGCTGAATTGCCCTCTGGAGATGCTTATCTCTTTCAAGGAGCACTGGATAACTGGAAGCAACTCCAACTGCCTCAGTTAAGTGTTTAAGAGTTAAGTGGGAAGAATCCTGTCCCTGTCCTAAGTTTCCTACTGAAACATGGATATTTTTCAAATAGTCTTTAAATATAGCTATATAATAAAACCTTTCTTCTTTGCTCTTCATTGGAGAAAATACTATTACCTGGTTGGAAAACAGGTTAGAGCATCTGATTAATAGGGCACAAAGAGGTCTCAAGAATTCAACTTACATAGCTGAAGATTGGCTCTCTTGCCATTAGGTAATAAGGTAATAATCTTTGAAATGCTATACAAATTAAAGCCACATTGTGCTATGTCTCAATTGATGTTCTGAAGAATAATAGAATACTGATTTTCATAGAATCATAGAATCCT
>NW_008609974.1:0-20119 GCF_000691845.1 Merops nubicus
TGGTTTAAACCACCACACCCTCAAATTCCTAACCATTATTGGTGTTTCAGGTGGGCAGCAATGGAATTGCAACAAGTCTGAAGGCAATCAAGAGAGACTTCAGGGTCTTGGGACAACTGGTTAACGGACCAAGAACACAGGTAGTGTTCTCGTCTATGCCTCTGGCTACAGGGAAAGATAAGGTAAGTAACAAATCAATACTTGGCTCCAAGCCTGGTGTTACTGGCAGAATTTTGGGCTTTTTTTGATCACAGGCCATTTCAAATGACACTAGGACTACTTGCAAGATATGATGTATGCTTGTCGCAAAGGGGGAGTGGGATCCTGGCATAGGAGTTAGTGGGGCTTATTGAAAGAGTTTTAAACTAGATTTAAGGGGAGAAAGGAATAAACCCAGGATTGGCTGAGATAAGCCTGGGGACAGCACACCAATATTTGAGGGAGAGGCTGCTAGCAAGATCCTTCAGTCTGCCATCTCAGTGGAGGACTCACAGAAACACTTTGGCTGGAAAAGTCCTCTAAGATCATGGAGTTCAACCATTAACCTTACTCTACCAAATCCACCTCTAAGCCATATCCCCAAGCACCACAACTACATCTTTTAAACACATCCAGGGATGGTGATTCAACCACCTCCCTGAGCATCATGTTCCAATGCCTGACGACCCTTTCAGTGAAAAAGTTCTTCCTAATGTCCAGTCTAAACCTTCCCTGGAGCAGCTTGAAGCTATTTCCTCTTCTTCTATCACTAGTTACTTGTGTGAAGAGACAAGCATCTACCTCTCTACAATGCCCTTTCAGGAGATTGTAGAAAGCAATAAAGTGCCCCCTCAGCCTCCTCTTATTCAGCTTAAATTGCTCCAGTTCCCTCAGCAGCTCTTCATAAGGCTTGTTCTCTAGGCCCTTCACCAGCTTAGTTGCTCTTCTTTGGACCCACTCCAGCACTTTGGTGTCTTTCTTGTATTGAGGTGCCCCAAAGTGAGTGGCCGTGATTGGTGTGGCCTCACCAGTGTTGAGTACAGGGGGACAATCACCTCCCTGGTCCTGCTTGCCACACTGTTCCTAATACAAGCCAGGGTGCCATTGGCTTTCTTGGCCACCTCGGCACACTGCTGGCTCATATTCAGCAGCTTGTCAATCAGTACCCTCAGGTCCCTTTCCTCTGAGCAGGTTTCTAGCCACTCTTCCCCAACCCTGTAGTGTTGTATGGGGTTGTTGTGGCCGAAGTGCAGGACTCAACACAGTCCTGTTAAAACTGACCCTGTCCCACTGATCTAGTCTGTCCAAGTCTCTCTGTAGAGCCTCCCTACCCTCAGGCAAGGCAACACTCCCACACAACTTGGTGTCATCTGCATGCTGAAGGTGCACTCTGTCTCCTCATAAAGATCATTGGTGAAGATGTTAAACAGAAGTGAAACAGGCTGCCCAGAGAAATGGTGGCATCACAGTCCCTGGAGGTATTTAAAAGTCATGTAGGTGAGATGCTTAGGGACCTGGTTTAGTGTTGCGCTGACAGTTTTAGGTTAGTGGTTGGACCTGATGATCTTAAAGGTCTTTTCCAACCAAAATGATTCTATGATTCTAAAGGTGAAAACTGATACACACACTTGTATTTCACCAGTCATGCCTGCAGTCACACATTTGCACTGTGGTAGCTTAGCACCATGCCAATAGCCATTAAAATTTATAAAAGCTGAAGGCTCTGCTTAGTGCCCTTTAATACAGTAAACTTTGCAGCTGCTTGATATAGAACAATGTTAAAAATCCATTCAGAAAGATACAGAAAGAAAATATCCCAAAACAGATGGAGTGCTGAAGCTTTTTTCTAGATTCCCTAATGTGTTGCCCATTTGGTGAAGAAAGCTGAGTGTTTGCTGCCTGCATTCAGGATGTCCTTGGAAATGGGAGATCACCTCATTGTTTTTTCCTGTTGAAGGAGACAGACTTTAAAAACAGCAGATCTTTGCTTCCCACACGGGTTTTGGAGATGATCCATTAACGGAAGAACAAATATGTGAGTGCGTTCCCAGAGGCAAACCAGCTGGGTCACTGTAGAGAGGTGCACTTTCCCCTTAAGTATCTGAAATGGTAGTTAAAACACCTAAAGAGTTTCCATCCTAAATTCTACCTGTTTATTGTTCCGAGCCTTTCCCTGTTTCAGACCATAAGCCTGTTCTTCCTCTAGCTGTTCATCTATCATTGCTTGTTAGTTTTTGAGGACTGGCTCTGTGTTGGATGCTGTTAATAGTTCTGTATATACTTAGCATAAAAATATTGAACAGGGTGTATCTATCATATTACTTGTTCAAAGCCTCACCTATTCCTTTAAAAGAAACTGAGGGGTTTTATTTGCATAATTGAGGGCTTGTTTGTCTGTTTTCTTGTGATGCATTGCCATATGCTTTCTGAAACCTTGGAAATCTGTCTCTTCATTAACTTGATGTTCCCCAGCTAGTGAGTACCATTTGCAGTGATCTGATATTTTAGTAGTTTCAACTAGTACACTGAAGTTTTGACTTCTCCAAACTAAGCATCTGATCCTGCATATCAAATCTCTTTTTTTTTTTTTTCAGAGTGACCATTAGTTGTACTGATCAGAATTACACCTCAGAAAAGGCCCTTCACTTTTTAAAAATACTCATACTGTGTTTACCAGCAATGATTTCTGTGTACTTGCAATCCTTAAATTTTACATCTTAGAACTTCTGCATACTACACTTCTTGTTCTTTTCCCTGCCTTCACTGCTCTTGCTTGCCTATGCATAGTGATGTATTAAAGGTCCTGCTGAGATCCATGTAAGTCACATCTACTGCCTTGCACTTCCAAGGATGTTGTATTATGCCTTCAAAGCCATACATTACATTATTTTCAAGTGATCTACTCTTACACATCCTTGCTTGGTAAATGCCTTCACTTTCCTGATAACATCGCTTCAAGTCAGCAACACAGAAGGTTGCTTCTTATAGAACACTTAGTCATAACTTTAATTAATCAAACTTATAATTAATGTTTTGTCCTCTGAGACCCAGTTTTGAAAGTTGCAATAGTCATGTTATCCAGCTGGGCCTCCCCCATCTTCTGATATTCAGCACAAAGGGAAGGGGCCTGAGCCCTTAATACAGCCTCCAGGTCCTGGGGAATGGTAGCACTTCCAGGGGTCATCAGGTCAGCAGAGAAAAGTAGGACAGGACATGACAATAACCTGGACACAACTTTTGATTCTGTCTATGGATTGTCTGGGATATATCAGCTACAATCTTTCTGCTGAGATTCTTTTTTCCCAAGTTTGAATATGTGCAATATTGACAGATATACTGATCATGTTGATTCCTTTTATGACTAAGAGAGAGCAATAGGTGTTTATAGGCCATGATTCATCTAATCCTTTTTAAACATGTAATTTAGGCTGTGACAGGTTGCAACTGGGAAATTCCTATTTCTGTCCACTCTTCATGAAAGGAGTCTAGACTACTTACTTTAGATATGAGTACTAACCCTGAAGAACTTAAATGTTAGGTGACACGTACCTCATATTTGACATGACTGTCACCATCTGTGTCTATATTGCTCACTGATTTTTGGCAATAGATATAACAATATGCACTAAATCCACATGATTTAGACGCTGCCGTAGACAGGCTGAATGTTGTCTGGAAATGATAGCTAGGATTCACAAGTATATATACACAAATAAAACCACAGTGGCTGGCATATTACAATAAAAAAGGATTTTAATGGATTAGATGTCTTTGGATAGTCTAGACTTCAGTTCTTTATTCTGCTCAGTTTTATTAATACATATGAACTAGATTTTTGTTTTTATTTATTCCCCCTCTGCCCCCCCCAAAAAAAAAAGGTAGCAAGTCCCCATAATCCACGAATAACAAGACAGGGGGAGTCCAGCGTGGCTGGACAAACATTTTTGTACATCCAGGAAGAAGGAAATGACTGGGTGCATCATTGGTGAGACAATACTAGGAAGTTATTTATGTTCTTTAATAGGAAGATGTATTTTCCCAGGACCCAGAAAAAAAATGAGGTGATGCTTTGTGCACTTTGTATTAGCCTAGCTGCAAAGTGAAGAAGCAGGAAAAATTGAGTCCGGTAGACTTGCAGGCAGGCATTGAGGAACACTGAGCAGTCAAATATCATAAGGCATTTTCCTGCTCCTGTCTTACATCCTCAGAAATGAAATAAATGTGATAGTGGGGAAGGCATACACAAGCACTCTAAGACATGAAAAGGAAATTGAGGGATGGAGGCTAATATGATGAAACTGATATCCAGTGAGTTGAGATAAAAAGCAGTGATTCAGTGATTCCCTCTTCAAACAGGATAGAATTTGGCATGTAATTCTGCCGGCCTATAGACCAAATCTTCTAACTTTTTTATTAATGACTTGCATGATGCAATAACAATCATGTTTATTAAACCTGTAGAGTGTAACCTGGGAGGAACTTGCAGAGACACTGGAGAAGAAGATTGATTGGGAAAATCTGGGATGATATAATACGAAAATAGAAAGTATGATACACTGGAGTGAGAAAGGAAAAATCAAGTGCACAAATAGAAGATGAGGAATAAGTAGCAGTTCTTCAGACAGCTGAAGAGTTGTAGCAGTTGAACAAGTCATGTCTTGTCATGTTCATGATGTCACAGAAAAAACAAACATAAGCAGGCGTATCACCTGAAAGCTACAGAAAGTTATCTGAGCATTGAAATGCTGGGGTCTAAACCCACAGTCCTGAATCAGGGTTGACATATGGATCATGTGCATAACCAGGCTGGAATGACCTTCCTCTTGGTTTTCTCTCAAGGCCTGGCCAACACTGTGAAGACCAATTAGGAGATGACCACCAGGTGCTCTGCCTTTAGCATTAACATCAGGTGTCCTGCTAAAGTTAACAGCATAAAGGCTGGCTCTGCTGGCAGTGAGGGAGAGGTGTTTATGTAGTATGTGTGCTATGTGGGGTTGTCAGTTATTTGAAGGATTTCTTGGCTGCCTATTGCAGGTAGAGTTCTGTGTGATGGTGATAACTGGGAACAGAGGTAGGATTATGTGTGTAATAATGGTGTTTTTGGGGTTTTTTTTGGCAATTGTTATGTAATTGGAATTGGACTGGTCAGCTGGCTTCTGAGTTGGTTTGCTCCTGTCTTTGCTTTGTCCTACACTGTGAATGAATGTATCAATCTTTTTATTCCTCTGGTTGTTAGCCACTTCATATCTTCTCTGAATACTTTAGAACTGGCAGGAAAGGTCTGGCCTGTGTGCTGCTTATTGATGACAGTGTCCTTCCTGTTGGGGCATGCAGTCAGCAAAAGAAGCATTGACAAGGCTTTAGGTGAGCTGCTGTGTTTAGCTTTCTACACTACACTACAGAAAAGATATGAAGCAGTTGAAAAGAGTTGGGTGAGAGACTGAGTGAATGATCACTGCTCTAGTAAACATGACCTACCATAAAATGCTGGGAGAAAAAAAGAAGGGTTTAGGCACTTGACTTAAAAAAAAAAAAAAAAAAAATGCTTGAGTGGAAAAATGATCACAAAGAGACAAATCCGTATAAAGCTGTTGTTATCCATGGTTGCAGAGCCAAGACAAGAAGTAACAGGACCAAAATGTGGTTCTAGTTTAGGAGGCTGTGTAGTTACTTAATGATAACAATGTTATGCGATGTAATCATATAATGCTAACCAGTGTTGCTGGAGAAGAAAAGGGCTTCTTAGTCTGCCACTAATTGCATACCTCGGTTCCGTTCTAAACGTTTTAGTGCCTTGGCTTAGTCTGGGCCAGAAACAGCATTTATAGTTCATCCAGACATTTAAAATAGTAGAAAAAAGATAATACTAGGAAAAATTATCCCATATGAGGAGGAAGCCTAAATAATCTTGGATCAACACAGGAAAAATACTCTTTTCAGCCTGAATGTTTTTTCATTTGCATATTTGCTTAAAAGAAATAAGTTCTCCCAGCTGCCAGTGTGAAGGATTTAAAAAACCCAAACACTCAGTTCTAAAACTGGGTGGTATCAAAGGAATTAATTAATTCTACTTGGTTAATTAGTTTGGTTTGATGGACTTCAATATGCAAGGCAGAGTGGAATATTAGATTAGGTTCTCTGGATATGTATTAAGTAGCATTAGTGATAACATAATATTTGCAATAATGCAAATCTTGTGTTTCTTTTTAAGTACTGATAGAGAGTGTTTTAAAGCCTTAATTTAGAAGTGGATATTCCTCTTCCCAGGATGTAGCTTGTATTAGTTTGTTCCGAGGTTTGGACAGTGAAACTGGGAACTATGACAAACTGTTTAAAATGAGAGCATGTCTCTAGGTGGTGAGGTAGGTCATATTAGCATTCATTCTGAAGAATCTCTTCATGTCATCAGGAGCTCTGGGCTTTGTATTTGTATTGAGAAGAAAACACAATGCAAACAGATTAGAAAGATGGCAAAAATCCTTGCAAAAAAGCCCGGTTATCGTAGGCCTTGGTATTTAAAAGTGTATCAGAATATTTTCCTTCCCTCTTTTCATGTCCTGCTCACTAATCTCTGACTTCATATAACATCTCTGACACCATATAACATCTTCCAAAGCATTATTGGTATTAATTTATTTAATTAATGACATAATCATTAGTAGTATTACTATTATTAATTGACTGTTATTGTTATTGCTATTACTATTTGCCCCTTCTCTTTTTCTTTGTACTTGCAGTCCTAACTTTTATCATGGTGAGACCCAAACACTAGAAGCCTGAAGCTAAAACAGAATAAGAGCAACAGCTGGAATTATAACTATGGGAAAGGAAAGGAAGGGGTCGGGATGATGTCCTGGGATCCCTAACACTTGCACTGGCTGCTTCTTTGCCCCTTACACTCCTTTGAGAGGAGCTCCTCAATCACTGAGACAGGCTGGAGAGTTCAGCAGCTGCTGCCTGAGTCCTTGTTTCCAGGAAGACCTGGAGGAAGGAGACAGCAGTGTCTGGATAATCAAGCAGACAGGGAGCCAAAAATGTACTTATAATTTTGTCATCCCAGTTTCTTCACTGTTCAGCTCTGGGACCCCAGCCAATACCAGGGTGAGCAGATGGGCAGTCATCCCATCTTCCTAGGGATGTACTAGGCTTCCTGCACAACCAGCTCCCTGCCTGAACAGGACAGCAGCCCATTACTGATGCAGCCCTGTACAGCCTTCCACTGGAAGGCAACCTGAAGGAGATACCACAGTGTCTTTGGCTTTTGTTTGCTATTTGGATATTTTCCTTCAGAAATAAAGGCTTGCAGAATTTAGACTTGTGCTTTCTCCCTGAAAAACTATCTCCTTTTTCTTTTCTTCATTTTTAGTTCTGGCCTTGTTTCATCACCTCTCTTCATTGCCCATCATACCTGTTTACTCTTTTCCTTTTCACCCAGTTCCACTTCTTGCTGTTCCTGTTTCCTTATTCTCAAGAAAAAAAAAAAAGTGAGAACTCTTTGCATTCCCTCAAGCCTTTGTATTTCTTGTTTAAAATCTCTCAGTCCCTCCCAGAGCCTGGATTTTTCTTCACGGGAGAAAACAAAAGATCTGGCATCCTTCGCCTGTCTCTGAACTAAGGTATCTTGAAAGAGGTGGGGTCAGGTCAGATAAATGTATTCATCTCCAGTGCTCCAAGGTGCTCCCATAAAGGAGACGTCTTATCTTGCATCTCAGACAAATTTTGTGCAAAAGGTGAATATCTGTAAGCAGCATTAAGAACAAGAGTTTTGGTCACCAGTGACAGAAAAGACATTGCTAAAGCCCTCAGTGTCTGCTGTGAAGACTGTCCTCACATGAATCAGAAGTGTGCAAGGAGAAGTGTGTCCCTCTGACACCGTATTGTAGAGTTAGATATCCTTCAACAGCCAAAAGGCCAGAACAGAAAGGTAAACTCACTGCTATTAAGTGGGAGACTTTCAGGTAGCCTGTGCTGCACATCTAAGCACTAGATAGGTGGGTGACTTGCCACAAAAACTGGTAAAGGGAGATTTCTTTTCTGATGTCCATGGGGCTGAGTGAGCTTTGCATAAACACAGTGGAGAAAGAGGGTGCCACACATTGCACGCTCACAAGCCCTGTTTGCAAGGAGCTGTGTTACAGGAAATTAAATACATCCCAGCAAAGACCCAATCCTGGTGCCCTCTCTTTTGCACTTTCCCTTGCTTGAGAGCATTTTCTGTCACAACTAATCAAGGCCACAGCACTCTGGTCTTCCTAATCCTAACTAGGAAGAAGGCGTATCCCCTGTCTGAGTAGCTGATTCCAATGCTGCTTCAACAAAAGGCCTGAAAATCCATACTTTGTGACAGAAGCTGGTGACTGAGGCTAAAATGAGCCTGCATAGCTGCAGGAAAAGGAAGTCCAAGGAGGAATGTGAACATAAATCATAGAATAAAATCATAGAATAGAATCATAGAAGATTTTAGGCTGGAAGGGACCTCTAGAGGTAATCTGGTCCAGCCTTCATACACAAGCAGGGACAAATGTCCCAGTGGAGGACTAAAGGAGAGGTCCTAGAGTCCAAATGCCATGCAGCTGCTAAAAAAAAAAAAAAGGGAAAAAGAAGGAAGGAAAAAATCCCATGACCTGTGTGGAGTAGTCTCTGCAAAATCACTGTGGTGCCTGGAAAGGGTGAGGAGAATGTTTTTCTCAGAGCAGAGTAAGGTACCTGAACTGGGTTTTGTGGTATGAACTTAACAGTGAAATTTCAGCAGTGAATTCTCTTTTCAGAAGGTTCAGGCTGTTTACTTTTGTGTAAGGCTGCCTTTCCTCTCATGTTATCACTGTCAAAGGTCAAATCCTGAGACATTAAAAAAAAAAATGTTATTTTAAAACTATTTGTATTTCTAGGAAGGATTGCAAGGCAGGACTGGCTAGCCCACAGAAGGATCAGTGAAGTGCAAACTTTTTCATATCTAGGAAATGAGTCGGGTCAGGTAGGAATCAAGCATTGTTAGTGCCTGGCAGCTGATGGCTGCTCAATGTGCAATGACATCCTTGCTCTGACTGCTCTCTGGTGTGAATTAATGTTGGCAGTTTCAGCTAGCAGAAGGAACAAATTGTTGTCAGAAGTTGGCTGAGTTGTGTAGTCTGTGACTTTGGATCTCTGACACTTACCTGAGGGACTGGCCCCTGGTCCCAGTGTGTTTGTGCTGCTGTTCCCCTGGTTCAAAAAATACAGCACAGGTATCCTAATACGAGCAGACAGTGACCTCTGACAGTAAGCATCTTAGCTTCCTTTGGAGTTTAGACTAATCAAGCACAGATCATTTAACTTCTCTTTGTGTGTTGTGTCTTGTAGGTCACTGTTCTGGTAGGCATGAGTGGCTTGGTTTTAGCTACCACTTCATAAAATACAAGGATAATTTTTAATAGGTGAATGATGGTAAATTGCTCAGAATTTGAAGGTGAGCCTCAGGCATGGAAGGTACTGTTGTCACATAATTTTACCCCCTGGACTCAGCTGGAGTATCAGCTGAGGATAGAATGACATTATACTGAGTCAATTTACAAATTCTCTAAGCAAACAAAGATGCTGCAGCATTTATATTGTATGTATGTTTTTCTATAATATATTCAGGGCTTTCAGATACAAGAAGGAAAGGAAGGAACCTAACGTTTTGCTTTTAAACTGTGAAGGTCTTGTTGTTTACAATTCAATTTTTATGTCACTTAAAGGCAGTTTACTTCAACAGCTCACTTGTGAAACCATTTATTCTGGACAAAACCATAACACAAAACACTGAGGACAAGGCGACTGAAATGATCCTCCCACTCTCTCCCTGTTAGAAAGGATATTGCCTTTTGATTCACATTATAACCTTGGATGCCTTGCAGACAGTGTTAGCATTCTGGCTTTTGTAGTGCAGAATTTATTTTTTTAAAAAGACTTGTATTAGATTTCTTTTTAATTTTTCTGTTTTAAAAGCACAATGAATCAAACTACTCCACAATTTTGCTTTACGTGTGCTTTTTTTAAAATCAAGGTTCAATCTTGTGTTATTGTCTTAATACACAAGTAATGATTTGTTTGACTTTTAAACAAATACAGTCCTTTCTTCATTATTTTCCTCTTTTCCAAAATAACTGCCAAGTCATCCTATGAACTTGTTACTTGACCATGTGTTTGATCATTTAGAGATGCGGGAAGAAGGGAAAACAATCTTCCCTGCTGAGATCAAATATTTATTTTTCTATAAATAATCCAACATGAAAAAAAAAATAACACTGAAAGAGATAATTAAAATTAATACCACAAAAAGTCAAAAGGCTTTAAAAACATTTTGAGATCTGATACTTTCAATTGGAAACTGAAAAACCAGAAAAGTGTCCAGCAGTGTGTCATAGTCTAGAGCAGTGGTTGCATCCATCACACAAAACCAAAACAAACCCTTCATCAACAACAAACCCAACTGCAGAAAATTCCCTCTGCAGAGCTGTGTTTGTCTTTCTTCTGGCAGTGGTGGATACCCTGATAGAAATTATTCAATGGATTAATATTTGAAGAAGCAAGAAGAAAGACAGAGAGAGTAAAACAAGCAAATAACCTGCATGAACAAAAAAAAAAAAGTATCCTGATGGGAAAACCAATGTTAATGTTATTTGACTGACCAAGTTTCTTCTGTGTGAGGTGGCAGCTCTGGACTCCTGCTAGCTTCACAACTCAAATGTCACCCTGCGTCATAGGAAGCAGCACCTTCATCATCCTTCGGTGATGTCTTGTAACCATCCAGAATCTTGTGACTCTCCCAGAGTCTCTTTTGGCTCTTCACAGAGGTGTTGCCTTCAGGCAAAGTCAGGGAAAAAGAAAATCTACCATTTTGACAGATACAATTACTTTCAAGGTGTTATGTCTCTGTTATGCTCTCTACAGCTACCTAAAGGAGGTTGTTGTGAGGCTGGTGTTGGTCTCTTCTCCCAAATTCATGATGATAAGATGAGAGGCAATGGCCTCAAGTTGTGCTGGGGAGGTTTTGATTGGATATCAGGAAGAATTTCTTCACTGAGTGACTGGTTAGGCACTGGGATAGGTTGTCCAAGGAGGTGGTGAAGTTATCATCCCTGGAGGTGTTCAAAAAATGAGTAGTTGTAGCACTTGACGCTATGGTCTAGTGGTTAGGGAAATGTTGGTAGGAAGGCTGGACTTGATGACCCTAGAGTTCCTTTCCAACCATAGTGATCTGATGATTCTATGTCACCTTCTACCTTCTCATTTTAACCACTCTTTTAAGGAAGATCTGATTCATCTTCATGTTAATGCTGCAAGTTCTTCTGTAACACAGGGGACTGTTGGCAGCAGGGAAATAGTTAACAGGTTGGAGGGAGGTGGCTGGGGGCTGGAGGAGTTGACAGGAAATAAGAGAAAGGATTTGATTCCTGCTTTCAGAAGTAGCCTGCACTTCCAGCTGTGACAGATACATTTATTCCTGATGGTAACGCTTTTCTGACCAGCTTTCCCTCCTGCTTGTAGAGGAGGGGAAAAACAAACACATAGGCAATCAGCACATCTTGAAAAAAGAATCATTTCAAGGCGAATAAAGCTCAAAAACTGAGGAGAGGTGATCAATAGGAGGCCTGTTCAGAGCACAGGTTCCAATGCCTGACAAGATCCAAGGAAGAGCATGATTAGTGTTAGTCAGAAGGAGGCATAAAAAACAATTGCCAAAAAAACACTAAGTACCATTTTCATAGACTTTCAGTGGAAATATTCTGATAGATTTTGATGGACTTGGATTGTTAATATTTATGAAGCCAAACATTCAGATGGAAGCTGCTCTGTAAGTGCAAAACTTTGCTATTAATATTTATTAATCTGAAAGTGCTTACTTGGTTTTTAGGCACTTTTTCTTCCATTCTTTTCCCAGGCAAGCTAATATTAAATTGTCGGCATCTGTGAATTCTCAGCTTCACTCTGCTGCCTGTGCTGTAAGTTGTGCCTCAAAGAAAAATGAAGGGAAATACAGAAGAAAGTTCAGAAAGTCATAATGTGAAGCCTTGAGAACTCTTTGTAAAGAGTATCCCTGGCGAGTGCTGAACATGTTGAGTCCACATTGAACGATAAAAGGTTTTCAGACCTGATCCTCTGGCCTCCATGAAGTATGAAGTCACAGGCAGAAGACTGTGCCCACAGGAACTTCCTCCCAAGGTCACGGATATTTTGGTCATGGTTATACTGATGGGTGTTAATAAGTGTTGTTTCAGGCTGGCAAGGATGCACGTTGCCTTCTTGCCCAGAGCCACATGAGAATGCTTGGGTGGTGCTAGTACTCACATAATGTAAGTGAGAGGGCAGTTCTGTGGACACCATGGTTACATCTACACTCCAGCTTTGAGCAGTCCTGATGTGCTGGTCATCCAGACTAACCCACGTAAGCTCCCTCTGTTCCAGTGTTGGGTTGTCCTCCCAGAGTAATGCAGGGAATAAAACACATCAGATTTTGTCATTTTGTGAAGCTGGGACATGCCACGCTGTCCATCCTGCAGTCAGCACTGCACAACTGTCACAGCAAGGTGTAGTGTGACTCATTTGTCCTTACTCAGGAGCCTAAATTGTGGTATTGAGTTAAAAAACTTATAAAAACCTTTTTGTGTTCAGAAAAAAAGAACAAATAGAACCAGAAGTTCCTGCAAAGTTTATGCAAGCAAAAGCTTCCTTTGCACTCATCAGATCTAACCTTAATGACAAGAAGAAATCAATGAAATTTGGTGCCCATAATCTCGCTAATTTGAAAGAAATCACCCTTAAGTGTAACTTAGAGTAAGTTACTCCCTTTTTAAATCAAGTTCAACAAAGGGAAAGAAACTCTGCTCGTAAAAAGTTGTTCTATAAATGGCCAGCCTCATTTTAGCCAGTGGGTGCGCATCAATTTTTTGTTCCTTTCGGAGAAAAAGAAACACAGAACATTGCTGGTCCTTTTTCCATCTGTCAGTCATATCTTTTAGTGACATGATGCCTCTGGAAAAAATAATTATATGATTATAGTGAAAAGTAATCTGATGGCTTATTTCCTCATTGACAGGAATATGTTTCTTATTATATCCAAATATTTTGAGTAATTATCACTGCATACTGAAGAACCAAGATTCTGGCTTTTTGCCAATACAATGCAAATCTTATTCAGCCACAAAAAAAGGACAAATATTTTTTTTTCCCCTCTAATGACACAGAAGCATTAAAATAAATAGTTTTCAAAGGGAATTCCTCCCCAACCACTGAGTCTCGATGTTACCATGGTATTACTAGAGACATGAAAAAGCCACTAGCACTTTACACCTCCTAACATAGTTTTCCTTTTGCCCAAATAATCTAATATAGGGTGGAGTGAACTTACTTTTCTCAGATTCAGTGGGATGTGAGATGGCTCAAATTCCCTGTCACATTTTGGCAGTATAAGACTGAATTTAGTACAGCAAATCATACAGTGCAGAGCTCACTGGGCTTGGTAGTGCAGTAGTACAGCTAGTGGAGGTTGGTTTACTCATGAAGGGCATCTGTGAGATTTCTAGTCCAGTCAGATCAGAGCTTCAGCTGTATGCCTCATCCCTCCGTTCTAAGCTTTCTTACAATCTGGGAAAAATGGGAGGTGAAAAGACATGTAGGTTTCTGATTTCACCAAACACTGTAGACGCTTCTGTCTCGTAACATCAGTCTTCCATAAGTTTTATATAATTCCAGATTCAGCACTGGGATGAACTCTTGTATGGCAGGAATGAGCACATCAGTGGGTGCTGCAGTCCAGTTCTTCAACAGGTACCCTGTGCTCAGCTCATCCTAGGGCAGCAGAGAGGCTGTGAGCTTGAGCTGTGTAGATGTTTGCATGGAAAGTGCTTGAGTTGTAGGATTTGCTGTGCCTGTGGTTGAGCCTGTGCTTCTCCTCCCAGGACAGGTGGTCCTTCAGGTGAATGTGTCCTGCTCCAGTTTGAATGGTGCTTAAGCACAGAGCTGCCAAGTGCTCTCTTTTCCCTACAGCATATCAACACTTCCTTCTAAATAAGGTTGTCCTGAGTATATCTTGACTCCTCTGAGGTGCCCAGTTCTGAATAGCAGTGGTGGTCCCTTCCCCATTCTGATTTTACTTTACATCTTTAAGATGTCTGTATGAATAAATCTCAAAGCTTTCTTCATTTGGAGACTACACATCTGCTCTCGATAGTAGCAGTACACCTGCAAATGTAATCCCCTGCTCCTTTTCTTATCAGAACCTGACATGGTCTAGTAATTTGTCCCCTCAGTATTATGCCAGGTGGTTACTGTTGTTCTTCTGTCACCTTCTCATTCTTTCCTTGTATTTTTATAAATGCAGTTTCTCAGATGTGCGGCTTTATATTTAAAATAACAACGTGTAACACCACAGCAGGAAGGAAATCTCACTGCTGAATATGTTGCACATACCTCTGCAGTCCTCAGAGCTCCTCAATCTCTGCTCCTCAGGGTGAAGCTTCTCAGTGTAATCCTTGCCAAAAAGAGGTATTCTGAGTATAACACAGTTTGGCTTTTGAAATGTTTCCTCCCCATTCCTTCATGTTAGACACCATGCTCCTCATTCTGTCTATTCCTTGTGAGCTCTCACACATGCACACACAGCAACACAGTTCAGTTATTGTAGAAATGTTTTTTTTGAGATGTGTTACAACTTCAGGGGAAGTACCAGATCCTTCCAGCATGATGTTGTCAGATGTAATATGTATATTCTTTGTTCTATCATCCAAGTTCTTAAGTCAGGCTGTGGGATTCCTGGGGAACCTCACACAATATTTTATTATCTTTTAACAAGAAAACATTGATACTTGCTAAAGTTGAGTATAAAATGATATAAAACTATGGTATGGTTTTGTCATATTTCAACTGATATCAAAGTACAAGTTTTTCCTAAAATTTTAGGGTGAATATATTGAAAAAGTTACAAATGTGAAGCTTTTACTTCTATCTGATGTACTACATCTCTCCTGTTTGTCTTGGATGGCTCCAATATATATATTTCCTTTATAAGTTACTGAATCCAGTCTTACCCTTTGAGTAATTAATGTTGGAGTTCAATAATTTTCTTACTAAACGGCAAAATTTTCTGTTCTCTCAAAAATATAGTATACTTGCTGCCACATTTGCAGCTTTTGAAATGATAATGGCCTACAACGAATAAAATTTTTTTCACTTATGAATTTGCTAACCTCAGGTATCCAGGGAGCTAGAGAAATAATGTCTCTTATCTACTACTTTGTTGATCATCTCTTGTTCTTAGATCTTTCTGTTCTTACCAGCTGTTTTGTCCCCTCCTTCAAGTGTCTCTTCTCCTGGCTGTGTGTTCTCTTAGAAGAAAATAAGATTGATATTGTTTTGGGTCCTTAAAATGACTCCTCTGCCAAGTGCAAATAAGTTCTAGTACAAGAGGAAAAGGCAGCTCTCATCTTTACACTAGGATAGTCTGTATCCCCCATAGCAAACATCTCTACACTTCAGCCCCTGCCTATCTCTTTAAATCTCCACTTGTATCTTCCCCAGGCATGTTTCTTCTAGCCATGATTTTCTCCTGAGCAAGTTGTTTCCTTCACTCTCAGTTTTTTGAGGATCTCCCAATGCACACAATACTCTTCCAGAAAATCTGGCCCTGAGGCTTCTCTGTCCTCCCTGCATGTGCCTTGGTCCTTGCTATCTGAACTTTAAGGCAGGAACTGGTCATTACAATTGGCTGGAAATGCAGCTCAGTGTCCTGATAATACTGTTTGGGAAAGAATAACACATTTATTCTATCATACTCTTTAGGTGGTGGGAATGGAGACCTTGGGATAGCGAAAACCTGATCTTCCATCTCTAATATAATTATAGCTAAGGCTTTCTCTTGTCCTGAAATAGTTTGGTTTTCTTCTTATTTAAAGAAATTCAATACCAAAGGTGCCCAAGAAAGCAAAGATAGTCCCCAACTGCTTTCAGCTTATGGTCAACTGGTGGAGGCCACCTGGTAGCATAAAATATTTATATTCAGGTAGAAAATCAATGAAGTCAGAAAATGAATCTTCATTCATTATTCTTCACATTCATTTGCACTCTATGTGCAAACACATACATATCTGCTCACTGCAAACAGCCTTTTCAACGTGGCTGGATCTTTGCTGTACCATGCACACAAAGGTGGGGAGCAAGCTTCAGCTCATGCTGATTCTGCTGCTTCTGCAGAGAATTAATTTCCTCAGGGTGGTCTCTCTCCTGTTCTAATAATGAGGAAACAGCTGGTGACTGAAGCTGTGGCACTGAAGGCAGACAGGTCACATTACTTATAGGTTGTATCATTTTAAAATCTTTTCATTTTCTTTAAAGTGAGTCCTCTTCTGTTCCCCCCTCCATGCACAGACACAAATATACAGTTTACTTCCTTTCTTCCACACTTGATTTCAGGGTCCCACAACTTAGAATGTGTTGTACGTGTGCTGCTCTAGTGAGTTTTAAAAGGTACCAATTCAATTAAACAAAACTAGAATACAACGGAGGGATGAAAGGACCTGTGCACTTAGTGGTGTGGAACATGGAGAGCTTCTGCAGGCTGGTTCCCCTGAGTAACAAAGGGGCAGTTGTGTGACTTTCTAGAAAAAGACACCTGTGTAGGACACAGGGCTTTACTAGTGAATCCCTAGTTGCACATTCCTGATTCCATTTATTGTGCAGAATGGCAGACACTGTTTGACTGCTTCTAGCCTCCCCAAACTTATCTCACACATATGCTGCATACGTATAAATGTCTGTTCAGACACAGGCTTAAGCATATCTTAGGGCAAACCAGCACTAACTTAAGAATGCAAACTTAAAAGTAAAACCTCTCTGTTTTCTTTTTTTTCTGTATGTCTACCACCATGTAGCTTATTTGCTTTTTCAATGTGAGAACATTGACAATGTCAAATGGTCCAGTCAGCACTGAGGTTCTTTCCAGACAGAACATCACAAAGCATGCCATAAGAGCAAATGGGGGTGTATGGTACACCTGCAGTGTACATTGATTTGCACACAGACAGGTTACAATGCCTTGTGTTTTGTTTGCAGAGCTGGACCAAGGGTTACATAAGGCTGGCTTTTTGGCCTGTCAACCAAACCCTGAAGTGTGCCTGGGCACTGATTTTGTTGGACTGAAGTGATAAATCAATTTGCAAAGTGTGAATACTCTTTCCAGTACAAGTTTCCCTCTCCTGTGTTCTGCTCAGGTGTTAGGATGCAGGTCTTTCTTTCATTTAACTGAAGTACACTGGAAGCACCTTCTGCATCTGAAGGGAAGTGAGGATTGTTGTTCCCAAAATACCCAGTCTTGCAAGAGGATAATTTGATCTGCCTTGGTGAAGAAAGGACACATTCTGCCACGCATGCTACTCTTTGCAAAGTTCTTGAAAGTTTCATGACTTTACGTAGGTGCTACACATCACCACAGACTTGTTGCTAGCTTTTACTGAAGTTACAAAAGTGAATATAAGTCTACCTGTTCCAGGAGGCAAGTGTTGGTATCTTTACAATTCTGAAAGGAAACCTTTTCACAGGCATAGACCTATATGTAAAGGGAGAGATGCTCTTTCCTATTGCCTTACACCCACTTACTTTATCCAGAAGCAGGGAAAAAGTTAGCAGAAAAGAAGCCGGTTTCAAATATTGCTTCTTTTATAACAATGGATCTTTAACAAGTACTAAGCCAGGTCAGCCCCACTGAATAGCACCCTGTTCTTTTAAAAAAAAAAAAAAAAAGTATCCGTGCTCTCAGTAAATATACAAGGGATGCATCTGAAAAAGTCATAGGCCTGTAGAAGGGACTGTCGTGTAGCATGACCTCTGCTATAACATACATCATTGAAAAGCCTGGAATTAAGTCCTGTTTAGATGAACAACATCTCTTGATTTTAGAAAGGCCAGTTATTGCAAACCTGCCCCAGTCATCAGTTTTAAGGGTCAGTTACTCTCAGAAAGACCTCCAATTTACCAGCTAAATCACATCATGTTTCTCTGACCCTATTGCCTTTATTGATACTAAAATCCATGTTACAGAGCCCTGGACTGGTATCAGTGTCAATGTGACCATAATTTTTGAATTTGGTCATTAGATTGGTTGACTTCTGAAGGGCTGAAGCATTGTTGCATTATAAGCAAAGTGTCTGATGGAACAGTTCTGGAAATGGTCACATTTTGAAATAGTTCTTTGAAGTCTTGGACAGATATCAAAACTGATGCCATTTTGTTCTGTTTTACTTGTCTTTCTAATCTTATGCTTAACAACTATTCTTTTCCTCCAATCACTGGAACACAAAACTTGTGGGTGACAGACATCTGCCACTGGGCCCAGCCTATGTTCTAGACAGCAATGTCATATAATTCCCTTAAGAAATTTATTACTTTCTATCTTAAAACTGTTTACCCACTGATACTCTTGGAAGCCAGTTCTACAATCTTACTAAGCAACTGGATAGGAAATGTCTGCTAATTTACAATTTTAATTTATGCAAGGCAAGCTTATGTCAATGTATTAATGGTCCCAAATTATCACTTAATTTAAATAGCTCCTTTAGCTCTTCTTTCTCCTTGAAGGTTTTTCTCCCTGTGATGTATTTATAGGGATCAGTTCTAAAATCTTCCAGATTGTATTATGTTAGAGCAAAAAGGACAAACTCTTCTGCCCTCATGTGACAAGATAAGCTCTCCATGCCTTCAGGTCAGCCTATCAGTATTCTCTGTAACTGTTTATGTTTGGTCTTACATTCCTTGAATGTAGGTGGCCAGAAGAGTACACAATCTTCCAGGCAAACTCCCTATATCATGCTGTTGATATTTCTCTGTCCATAACAGAAAAAAAATTTGTCAGATTACCAGCCAGGATTGTGTCTGAGGTTCTGATGTAGTTCAGAGTGTTGTTCACTACAGCCAATGTCTGTCTTGTTCTCTGTTATTTCCAGTTTCTGTACTCATGGCCTATAACCTGTTAGTAGCTTCCGAGAATGTGACCTTGTGGTTTACACATTTAAGTTTCATCCCATTTCTGATAGAGTTTTCAATGTCATCTAGCTCTTCCTGTCTGGTATTCTGATCATCCTTTATTAATGACGCTTTTCAAGTTAATTAGAGCACTCCCACTTTTGTGTCGTGATTCTTAATGAAAATAAGTTATCCTGGAGGAATTCCACTACTAATGTTTCTAGAACAATTGTTTTAAGACAATCTGTTGTTGTATTGCCTTGGGCGAGCTACTCGCTCACATCAATTAATTGAAAAATGTTCAATTTTTTTTGCACAAGGAATAATTCCTGACAGAACTATCTTCTGTCAGGAATTATGACGATAGATTATGAGGGCAAGCAGGAGAAGGATTCTTTCTTTCAGCATTTAATGCTAAGTTTGAAAACATGGCACTCTCAAAGTACAACACAGAGAAATCTTGCAATTTTAGTGGACTGGACTTGATGATCAAGCAAATAAAAATTTCTACATTTTGTGGCTGCCTAAAGAAAATAAAAAGAATTTGTGATTGTAACCAAAATAATTGTCTGCAGCTTCTGCAGTACAAGACATCAGTTGAAATCAATATAACTATCAGACAAGTAATGTTCTGCTGTGTCTTGTTAGCCTGTCAAACTAATCTGTGCAAATAATCTTTATGCATAACTGTCTTATTCAGATACTTGGATGTAATCCATCAAACACTTCTCATCCATTAAATGTAATTATATGCTTTGTTGGAATAACCAGATGTTTAGTGCTAAGCTGAGCAGATGTCTGTGCTTCATATTGGAAGGTTATAAACCTATCTACACCAGCAGTAAACTACAAGTATTAAAATCATGAAGGAAGTGAGTAGTTCTCACTTCATTTTGGCAAATTGCCAGTAATTCATTCCCTTTGAATTGGCTTAAAAAGGTACTAAGTTTGCTACAGGGTAAATTTGATACAGGAGTTTGCAAAACTTGGCTGACCTTTTGTAATCTGTGTAATGATGACCATTACGAGTCACTTAAACAGACTTAATTAATCTTGCAGTGAGTTTGTTTTCAAAGATTTTGGGCCAGATTTTGTAAGGGGATAAATAAAAGTCACATGGCTACAATGGTTCTCTTTTACTTCAAGAATGTCTTTTGAGTGGGGAATG
>NW_008609974.1:20150-32558 GCF_000691845.1 Merops nubicus
AGACTGGGTTTATGCAAACCTTTCCCTTTGTTCAATGCACATCCTCTTTCCTGAAATCTGAGATCCAGATTTAGAGCTCTTAAGCTATAGTACAAAATGTCAGAAATGTGATTATTCTGAGACAAAAATAAGTGATAGTCAAGAATTTCTTTTACCCAAATATATATATATTATATCTTACATTACTTGCTTGAACTTAAGTCTGTTTTCACTGGTTTGTTTGCAGGGAGAACTCTGCTAGAAACATGGATATGGGTATTATTTCAGGTGGTAACTAGAGCTGCAGGACTGATTTCCACAAGAGCGCATCTCTTATGCTATGCCTGCAGTCTAATAAGCCTCTTCAACACTTATGCACATAAATACTTTTACTGAATCCAGTTTATACAAATTTCTCAGGCACATACAACAGATTTTTTAAATTTTTTTTTTTTTTTTTTTTTGGTGATCTAGAGAATTATCTTCCTTTTCTGTTTGTGGAATTCCTTCATTTTCTAAGTATTTCAACAGTATCAAGAAACTCTGAAATATATATATTTCTTCAACTGAAGAAGTTAACAGGGACAAGTAAATTAATATATCTGGTTTCTTCAGTTGAAGTAATTCAGGACAAATGGTGGCAGGAAGAGTGACTCATAAATGAAGGATCTTGGAGCAGAAAAAGTCAAGAACCACAAAGAGGAAGAATGCTGGCTTGGGCGTCTTTTGCTGTGGAAAAGCAAGAACAGATCCTTAAGAGGTGCTAGTACATTGAGGAGACAAGGGGAGCAAATAACTCAGCTGACTTCTAGAAGAAGATTCTCAGGAAGGTAAATTGTGCTAGCATTTTGAACATGTAACAGATAATGGGAGGCAGAACGGGAAGTAACATAATGCAAGGAGTTATGAATAGCAGTGGAGGGAACAGGTGCTCATTGAACAGACATTTATCTGCCTGCTTGAGGTTTTTCTGTTTTTCAAAGTAGGATTCCTCTGGGATAATAAGAAACAGAAAACAGGTACAAGACGGAATTGCTCAGAAGCAGAGAAAGAAGGTAATATGACATTGGTCAAAAAACAGTTATGTCCAAAGACTTAGACAGGAATCTGAATGAAAAAACCATGGTGGCATGTGAAAAACTCTCATCAGGAACTCAGAGGTGGGAAAGATTTAGTTCCCTACAAGGAACCAATACTGCGTTTCAGGCCTCGGTTCAAGAACAAAGAAATATTTAAAATAGTGGGAAAAGCCCCACTTCATTATTCCTGTTTCCTGATCTGATGAACTTTACAAGATTTCTGGAATCAACTTTTCTCTAGTATTCATCCTTACACAAATGAAGAAAAAATTCCCTCCTTCATGATCATAAACTATGATCAGTTGCAGTTACACACCCTGAAAATGTGGTCATGATTGCACTGGGCAGCTAAGCTAAAACAAGGATGCAAGGCCTTTGTATCTATTTTTTCTCCACAGAACACATCCCATCCTCCCACAGAGCCTGAAGAATAAATAGATCCTTTTTAAACATTATCAAGGAGACAGCTTGTCATTGCCTGTTAGCTGACTCATTAAGATTTCTATTTCAATGATCATCTAGGCTGATGGAGGGCCATTGAACTGTTAAGATAATCTCACTCTAATGTCTGCAAATACAAGTTCTGTTTTAAAAGTTTTCATGTGGTTTGCAGTTATTGAGTCATATTTTTTACTTCTGAATGCAATCATGAAATGCTATTTCAGTAATGGCAAAACAGTTTGAGATTAAATTATTGAACAGCAACTATTACTTCTCTGTATTTGTCTTCAGCTACTGGCAATACTGTTTGAGGAGATCTGGTCTGAGCCTCTCTTTGGATGTTGGATTCCTAACCTCTTTGACAAACTCTATTAGTTTATGCTACTGATCCCTGGGTAATGCTGATCTGAAAAGGAGGGCAGCCTTGTGTCAAAGAAGTGGGGTTTATTTCTGGTCTGTGGCATAGAACATATGTGAGACATTAGCTAAATCACATCAGTTTTTTTGAGTTTTGATTTATTGGAAGAAATAGACATTAGTACTTTATTTCCTTTATGATTTTTCCATTTCACTTACCACATCATGACAGTGGACAGTAAAAGCACAGTGACATTAGTGTTCAGCAGTCAGGACTTGCCCTCACTGTTCTAAAATCCTGAAACTTCATTTCCTGTTTTTCTTTGCTACTGAATGTTTCAGGCTGACATTTTGCAGGTAGTCAACATTAGAATACATTTTCATTTTCCAATAAAATTTAAGTTTGTCTCATTGGCAATATGATTCCTACATGTGAACTTTGAGAAAATAGTTGAAGGTTGCAAATCCATGCTAAAAATCAGGACAACTGACAACTGTAGGAGCATCGTGGGTTTTGTGTTGGTACCATCTAGAACAAAAAGAACATTTTACTATGGAAAAAAAAAATTAATCCAAATAACTTATTTTATTAATTTGGAACAAAGACCATTCTTGATGTAGCTCATTGACACATGAACTGAAGTATGTGAAATATTGCTGAGGTTTATTTCTGCGTTTTAATCATACAGGGCAATCAATTAATAATCATGCTTCCTAGGGATCCTCTGCCAGAAGAATGATATTACTAAGGGATTCAATTATCACTTCTGTTCAGTTTAAAATCATATGGCACCATGATAAATGGCTCCTACTGCTTGCAATAACAATACTTTGCACACATTTATTTTCTCTTGTTTACTTAGTAATTAATATGCCACCCACAGTGACAATATGCGGCCTTGTTTACAAAAACCTCAGTAATCAATAATTGTTTCCCACCAACAAAAAATAACCCCAAACATGGCCATGACTTTCTTTTCTAATACTCTCACAGTAAAGCTCTGCCTGACTTTTGGCACTGATCTGCCCAAAGCTACAGTGTATGAAGATTGAGTTGTTAGGACAGTCATTTTAAGAAAACCAAGCTTGCTTGCTTAGGGCAATTTAGTAGTGGTAGCACAGAGTACCATTGGGAAAGTCATTTGGGAAATAGGTTTTCAGAAGTAGTTTGAGTATCTCAGCTATATTTCGTACTGTGAAATACAGAAACACCTGACTCAGTTCTTTAACAGGGGCATCACCTTTACCAAAATAGGTGCACAGTCCTCTGTGAAATACAAAAAAGGAAGAGGGGGAATAGCAGTTACAGTGGTTTCCACAAACTGCTTCAAACCTAGCCTGATTCTGTGATCAGTTAATTCTGTCTTCAGTGGCTTACTTAATCTTCCCGTTGACTTTTGTAAAGACTTAAAAGACCCAGGGATCAAAATATGAATTTACTGAAATAATTACTGATTTGATTCATTATATTAATATTTGAAAATACTGTGATGCTAGTTACAAAAAGAAAAACTTCAACCCCAAATGTCAGTACTTTCCCATGCAGTATAGAATACAGAATCTCCATTTTGCTGATGCATCCTACATACATAGCAATGAATAACATAAAGGAGAAGAGATCTGCACAGTGAATAACTTTTCATTTGTGAACAGTCCTTCCTAAGTGCCTATCATATATTGCTCTAGTTGGGCATCTGACAGCATTTGCACCAGGGAGGGTATTGGGTTCCTGTAATGAGGCTGGCTGAGAGGTTAAAGACTTTCAATTGATTCCCAATTGATCTGTTGAGAATTATTCACTTCAGGTGGTACTGTGGCCATGACAAGCCAGTCTGAGTCCTGCTGACTTTTGGTTTAGGACAATTTTTTTTTTTTTTTAAGGAAGACCGTTAACTTCCCAGACTGGCAAGTTTGACTGACTCTTCTTAAGAATGATGCAACCTTTAACAAGACTAAATCCAACCTACCATATCATCATTAAACTGAAAATCTCAATGCTCTCCAAACTGGGAAAGTCTGGACTTCCCAACTAGATGCATGACTAGCTGGATGGTGTGCATCAGCAAAATAATTATGACCTCTTTCATCTCATTCAAGACCTTTGTGTATTTCTAGGAAACACAGACTTCTAGCATGCTGTTTCTCTGAGACCCATGACAGTCCATATGCCATTTTTCTGGGCTTTCACTGGATTTCAGGTAGAAGTGGAAGCAAAAGCATGCATGGCTGTGGATAAATGAACAGAAGTTCCCTTACTTAGAGAAGTCACATATAATTCTCTGGGATGCCTGACCACAACACTTGCTGTCATCTCCAGGTTTGCCTGGGACTGGAATAGAGTAGTGGAGACTTTGCTTTCCTAGCCTCTGCATTGTCCAGTACAACCTTGGCCTTTTGCAGTCCACTTCAGCATTATTTATTTGCTCAACACTGTCTGTTGCCACTCCATAGTGGGAGGTAATTATGGATAAAGAGAAATGTTGGGTTCTGCTTTGCTACAATATGTGCGTAACAGACAGATACAAAAGTCAGATCTCCAAGACTCAAGTTTGTGTGCCTTTGAATCTAGGTTTCAACTAGGCATGTTTCTTCTAAACCTTGCACACATATTCTTTGAAATACTGTCAGATTTAGTCAGGTTAAGTCTTTGTGACTTCCTCAGTTCTTAATCCAATCCATATTCTGCTAGAAGTGGGGGAAAAAAAAAGTAATGTAATAGCATCCTCCTAAACACCCGTACAGCTGGGACATTAACTCATTTTTATTGGAGGTCACTTTTTTACCAGAGGCAGCCTGAGTAAATTTGATTGCTCCATAAAAATCCAGACCTTTCTGGCTGTATTTCAAGAAGAATCTTGTTTCACAGTCTCTTTTTGTGAAATGGTATTTGCTGTTAGAACTCCAGCATACAGGCACTGATCAGTCTATTCAGGCAGAAGAGATTAAAGGTTAGCCAATATCTTAGCTGCAGAACAGGTTATTTCATTCATACAATTTTCTTGCAAAAAAAAATTTGTTCCAACATTGGACTAATTTTTTTTTTTTTTTTCTCCTTCTCTCTCTCTTTAGCATTGAGTCATTTCATTATTGAGACTTGGAGGCAGATGTTATTTCAGATTTGTTATGCGCAATCCTTCTTATTTTTTTTTCCTCTAACCAAGAGGTTTAGTAAATAAACTAAGATCTATTTAATACTTAAATTTAGAGAAAGCCCACCATGCTATAGAAAATGTGAGTAGCTGGCAGCTCAGTTGTTTGCATTAGTTCTGCTCATTGTTCCTGTGGTGTCCAGAGCTGCTATGCTACCAGCTCCTTCCCTTTCCAGGAAATGCAAAACCAGCCTGGGGCCCTGAGACAAAAGGGAAAAAAAAAAAAGAAAAAAAAATAGGAAAAAAAAAAAGGTTATGCCTCTTTTTTCTGCCTTTAGGCACAAATGCTTGTAGTAGCATGTAGCCTTCAAATAACTCACAATTCAAGTGGTACCAAACATATTAAAGCACGGTTGAGTATAAGCAAAAAAGACACACTGATGCAGTGGATGGACTCTACAGAAACTGTGAAAGGTTGCACAAGTAATTCTAGAGATGTCAGTAGGGTATGACCTGAAAGTAGCTGCTTATTGATGTCCTTCTGAATTTCCTTGTCTAGTTGTTTGCTTCTAGAATAGAAATCAGAATTGAAATTATCCCTCTACAAATATAGTGGGTGAGGGCTGCTCTTGTAGAATTTCTAACTGAACTTGAGACATAGAATAACTGAAACTTTACTACCATCAAAGGAGGGGACCCTCCCTGTGATTGGGGCTATCTGCGCAATTTGGTATGGAGAGCACATGTGGACAGCTTCCAGTCTAAACTGAGAAGTAGCATTTCTGCACTTTAAACAATGAAACTGATGCGCAGTAAATCTGGTGAGTAAAAAGGTGGTAAGGAGGGAAACTGGTTCTCATTTTTAGAGGGTGATTTTTGGCAAAATAAAGGGTGATATTTCATTGTGGGTCCAGAAACATTTCACTTAAATGGAAATAAAATCTTGTACCGTGTTTACCTTATCCTGTTGTTTAGTTCCCTGTTTTTGTAATTTAAATGATTAGTTTTTTAACACTTTGACCCTCTCTCCTTCCCCTTTTTAATAAGCAACACGAGACTAAATCTTTAAATATTTTCTCCAAAACGTTATTTGCCTTCAGCAAAAGTTTCTATCATAAAAAAACAAACAAACAAACAAAAAACCCCACCACCACCACCAAAAAACCCTCCACCAAAATAAAAAAGCCACAAACCAAAAAACAACCAAAATAATTGCAGGAGAAACAGGAAGTTTGCTCTAGTGCAGTAGAATGGAATTAAATAAAATGAGTGCCATCTACTGGTTGCGAGTTCTAACCTGTAGATTCCCTAACCTCCTATGCACTTTGACATTGAAGTGCTTGCCTTGTATTAAAACTCATCTTTATTCAAGAAAGATAATAAAATACTTCATCTCTCCTCTGTCTCATGTTTCTGGATGAGCAAAAGACATTCTGTCGCAGTCTTAAATTATAAGTAAAGACACTCTATAATTAAGAAGGTGCCATTAATCAAATCAACCAGCAGTAGCTCAGTGTTTTAATTATACACAAATATTGTATTTAGTCTCTTCCTTTTGGTTATTCATCATCTCCATCCACTAGACTGCTGTCTGTTTATTATTTATTAAATCCTACTGAAGACTTGCTATATTTTTTATGAGCATAAGAAAGGTGCTTCAAAATTGATACCAACATTGCTTTTTAACCATAAAGCAGAAAGCCATGTTTATATTTATAACTGGATTATGTGTACTGTGCTCTTAGCTGTATACGCATTTGCCTGTAGCAATAATTTCCATTTATTATATATAGTGGCTTTTGATAATTCTACTTTTTCTTCCTCTGTTAGGGTTCGCTCACACTAAATGGAATTTCTAATGGTTTATTCACCTTTCTCTTAGGTAACAAAGTTAACTTTCAAGAGTAAAGGAACAGACAATAATAGACTTTAAAGTTATTAACTTAATGAGATGCATCTTTGGTCTTATAAACTTGCATTCCTGAATCATGTGAGATTGTCAAATTAGTTCAAAATTAGCATACATCAAGAACCTAATGCTGATTTAAAATAACTGATAATCTTGTTTATCTTACTAAGAAAGTAAAATGGAGGTTCAAGAATTTCAGGTTTCCAACAGTTACCAGGATTTCAGAGTTATTTTTCATTTTAATTACTGTAAACTTTTAATGTTTCCAGACATGTACTTGTTGGGATAATAAAATCCCAAACCACAAAATTAATGATTCTGGGAATCTGAGAAGTACAGATTTACTTCTCAACAAGAGTTTTCAACCCGAATTTGGTCAGATGGCAGTTCTAACTACTGCACTGTTCAACACACTGGGGTTGGTCATGCAGGCTGTACTTTGAATTGAAATTTGCATTCTGGAAAACCATGAAGTCCAGGTTAAAGCATCTAAATAGCACCTCAACTCCTGTTTCTAACATTTATTTCCTGTAGGATAGTTCAAACCCTTCAGAAGTGTCCAGCAACTACAAAATAATTAGCATGGGGATATTTGGGTCAGATCTGGAGCTAGGAATCATCCCTTAATGAAAAATCTTGGTGTTATGTTTTATTTCTGATGTTAAAAGTCATGAGCTGTTCAGGGTGCTCCTCTTGATGCTGGACACCTCACTGAGACCTCAGCATGTGTCCTGGTCATGGAGAAGCACTTTGACAAACATCTACAAGCATGAGAAATGGGAGGACAGTTTAGTGAAAAACCAAAAGGTTGGAGACACCTGCCAGGAAATAATGAAGCAACTATATGTTTTTCCCCAGAATGAAACAATGTATACCTGCTTCATCTTCACTGATAGATTTTTCATGTTCTCCAGTTTCCAGCTCCTCTTATTAATTTATTCTCATTGTGATGATCCTTAAAATAAAATCACAACAGAAATGTAAATGGAATTACAGTAGTTGAGTCTAGGAAGAGAAAAAAAAAGATATTGACATCAGTTCTCAGAGATTATTTGGAGGACAAGGAACAGTTAAGGTTTCCTTGTTCATAGGCCTTTAAATATCCAGCTTTCATTCTGGACTCAACCCACCTCCTCCACATTTAGTAAAGAGGAAGATCAAAAACAGAGAGAGAACTCTGTGAAAATCTATTGTCCCTGAAGATACTTCTCTTTGAGAAGACTTTATACTCTCTTTTCAACAGCTGGGTCACAGATACAGATGGTGTCCAGCAGCACCTTTCAGAGCCAGGAAGGATGTTAGGCTGGGGACTGTGTTTGGATTTATGCAAGGAAAAATGGCAGAATGGGAGAGGACAAAATTGGATTCCTTCGGTTCATGGGTGGTACGTGTCTCTGACCTGAATCTTTACTAGCCTTTAGGATAACAACTGCTGCCACAACTGAGCAGAAAGAGAACAATTTTTTTGCATCAATTCTCTTGTGACCCCTTGGACTGATTGACAGCTTACTTTATAAATTTGGCCTTTGCCTTTTGACAACTCCTTTCACAAAGGGTAGTAATTGAAATACTTCTTTTGATGGCAAGATAATGATTCAGTCATTTTTTTTTTCTGTGCTTGAAGGGTATTTTTGGGCAGATCGATGCAAGTGGATTGTTCAAATGCCATGGACATTGCGGGGAGTAACAGTAATACTATTATAAAGCTCAGGATCATGGATGTGATAGACTGGACTTCTGTAAACTGAAGTCTACCATGGAAATATTTTCTTAATGAAGCACTGGGCCCTTTTTCTCCCCATTTGGTCTCATTACTGTCACCAGTAACCTGTACTGTCTTATGGATTGTTGCATAGACACATTGTTTTATTTTCAGCTACGTGAGCCAGTCAGTTTCTATAGTCAGAGTGGTAGGGTAGTACAAAGACAAAACACATGGACTAATTTGTAGAGCTATTCCTGAGATCTCGGATTCTAATGAATGACTTCTGTCTCCAGACTCCATCAGTCTCTTACCTTTGAAGATTTATCTGCAGTGGAAATGCAGAGTTCCATGGAGGGATCAGTTTTACAAAGTATTTTGTTTGGTTTTTTTATAAAATAAACTGAAACATAACACAAAACTTCATAGTTTACTAAATCCCTTTATTTACAATCCTTTTACTCCTTAGGTCTTTTCTTAGGTCATTAGTTATGTTGATAACCTAGAGTAGATTGTACAAAAACCCCTGTTTAATTTAACATAGACCCACAGGTCCTACCCTCAAAGACTAGCATTAAGAGTGTAGGACTTGGAAATCTGTGTGGAGTAGTCGACATTATACAATCGACTTTGATGAACAGTCACCTAAGGCAGCAAACACATAGGGGTCTAAAGAGCTACAGAAAGAACAACTCATGAACATAATACCCTACTAACACAGCCACACTGCTCTCAGGACTGGTTCAGGTTATTCTTCTTTTCTATCCCGTGGCTTCTGCTCACATCACTTTGGTTAAACAGCAGTTTGAAAGTGTTTGTGCTATGCTTGTTTGCCATCTATCTACTAGAGAACAGAAATGACCCTATATTCTCTTAAGGCTGGTGACACATACACAGAACAGGGCAATCAGTTCTGAAGTTTACTTCAACTCCCCAAATAAAACAAGCTGTCCTAGTTTTGCTGGGATAGAGTCATAGGCTAGCCATGGCATGCAGGCCACTAGCAGTTTTGAGTCAGCCAGGAGCTAAAATTGGGAGGGGCAAAAGGCATAGCCGTTGACCTGAGCTGAGTCATGGGTGTATCCCATACCAAAAATGTCACATTCATTATAAAGGGGAAACTTTGATGAGGATGGGGGTTTCTCTGGGTCAGCATCTTTGGAGGGGCTTGGTCATGATCCTGTTCCTGAGGACTGTTTTCCCTTTTATTGAGAGTACCTTTACTGGGTTGAGTATAACTTTGTGTATTAAACTTGCATTAGTATTAATACTAGGTTTGCTATTTCATTAAATCTGTTTTTATTTCAGCCTACAGGTATCCTCTCTTTTTCCCCAATCCCCCTTCTCAACCAGAGAGGGATAATTGGGTGATAGAACTACTACTATAATTTAGCCACAGATGTGGACTGAATATAGATGGTAACAAATATATAAATCCTTGAAACTCTGTTGCAACACACATCATAATGCCTAAGAACCTGCAGTAGATAGTAATTTGATCAAGTTTTTTTTTAGGCTTCTAGAAGTCTTAACTCATTAATTTAATGAATTCTGTTACCCTTTTCTGTCTAACAGGTTTTGTTTATGATTTCCAATCTCTAGATTATATGGGTACATTTCCAGCACACAACTGAAGCCTATTTTGAATTTAAGAAAGTTTTGTGTCTGCTGCTCATGCAGGAAGGAGGGGTAAACTGTCGCTTCTGGTGTCTGTATGAATACCAAATAGGAAACTTGCCTACTGTGAATGTTCAGATCCATGTCATATAGTTGATAGGTTTCATGAAGAGGTTTCACCAGCTTCTGTAAAGTGATTTATAATGATGACCCTTATTAAATACAAGCTTCATATTCAAGGGTGATTCTTCCCAAGCAGGACATAAGATGTCTGCTCTACATATGAGAATCATACTTGTTATGTGAAAACTATATTTAATGGTGACACTAATCCAAGTCTGAGAAGGTTAGCATTCTTGAGTTTTAGACTTTTCACCTGAGAGATACATTGTCACCATTACTGAGAAGAAGAGAATGTTCATGAATAACTATTGTGAATAGGATACATCTCACATGTCTTTAAACCCTGTAAGGATGATACATCCAGGCTAAAGGTTCTCTCTTTTGTCAAAGAACAAAGAGAGGTAAGTCTAAAGGGTGATCCAATCCACTTGTGTGCTATCCCATCTGTTTTAGACTAGGATGGCTGAAAGACACCAGTGTTGTGGTTTAAGTTGTACAGAGCCTAGATTATAAACTGAGACAAGACATTGGCTTTTCAGCAACAAAAGGGGAAAGTGAATTAATCTTTGACTTTGGGGGTGGATAAAATAGTAGAAAAAATAAGTGGAAGAAATAAATCTAAACCGAATATCTGTTTTATCTGTTCAAGATTTCTCTTTAGTGGTATACTCTGTCTGTTATCATCTATAATTACCTTTTTCATTGAGTCAAAATCTGTTACCCAGCTGTACAACATCTCTCATTCCCAATCAGCACCTGCCAAATAAAAAAGTGGTTGAGGGAAAGGCTGCAGATGTTTTCTATCTGGACTCCAGTAAAGCCTTTAGCACAGTTCCCTACAACATCCTCCTGGAGGATGCTCATGGCTTGAACGAGCCCACTCTTTATTGCATGAAGAACTACCTGGATGGCTGGGCCCAAAGAGTGGTGGTGGATGGAGTTAGGTCTAGTTGGTGGCTAGTCACAAGTGGTCTTTTCCAGGGCTCAGTATTTGGGCTTTTCTCTTTAATAACTTTATCAATGATCTGGCATCCTCAGTGAGTTTGCAGACGACACCATAATTGGGTATGTCAATCTGTTTGAGGGTGAGGAGGACCTGGACCGGACTGCTCAATATGCTTAATATCTTTATCAGTGATCTGTATGAGGGGATCGCATGCACCCTTAGTAAGTCTGTGGATGATATGAAGCTGGGTGGAAGCGTAGATAAGCTTGAGGGTAGGAATACTGTACAGCAGGTGCTAGACAGGATGGATCAATGGGCTGAGGCCAGAGGGCTGATGTTCAACAAGGCCAGGTGTTGGGTCCTGCATGTGGCTCACAACAACCCCATGCAACACTACAAGCTTGGGGAAGAGTGTCTGGAAAGTTGCTTGGTAGAAAAAGACCTGAGAGTGTTGATTGACAAGCAGTTGAATATGAGCCAGTAGTGTGCCCAGGTGGCCAAAAAGGCCAATAGCATCCTGGCTCATATCAGAAATAGTGTGGCCAGTAGAACTAGGGAAGTGATTATGCCCCTGTACTCGGCACTGGTGAGGCTGCACTTCAAGTACTGTGTTCAGTTTTGGGCCTCTCACTACAAGAAAGACACTGAGGTTCTGGAGTGTGTCCAAAGAAGGGCAATGAAGCTGGTGGAGGGCCTAGAGAACAAGTCTTATGAGGAGTGGCTGAGGGAACTGGAGCTGTTTAGCCTGGAAAAAAAGGAGGCTTAGGGGAGACATAACTTTCTACAACTACCTGAAAGGAGGCTGTAGTGAGATATGTACCAGTCTGTTCTCCCAAGTAGCAAGCAATAGGACAAACAGAAATGGCCTCAAGTTGTGCTAGGGTAGATTTAGGTAGAAAAATTCTTCACTGAAAGGCTTGTTAAGCAATGGAACTGGGTATCCAGAGAAGTGGTGGCATCACCATCCCTTGAGGTATTTAAAATGTGTAGATGTGGTGCTGAGGGATGTGGTATAGTTTTGGGCTGGCACTGTTAGGTTGGACTCGATGTTATTAAAGGTCTTTTCCAGATGAAACAAATTCTATGATTCTATAAATAAAAACTGTCTTCAGTTTCATTGCTTTTAATTCTCACATCTGAAGATGTGGTGGTTTAAACCACTTTTA
>NW_008609975.1:0-11679 GCF_000691845.1 Merops nubicus
AATGCCTTGCTAAGGTCAAGGTAGACCTTATCAGTTGATCTCCCTGCATCTATCCATTCAGTCACCACATCATAGAATGCTATGAGATTAGTCAAGCATGATTTCCCCTTGGTAAATCCATGCTGAGCAGTCCTGATAACCTTCTTCTCCTCCATGTGCTCAGAGAAGACCTCCAGAATGATCTGCTCCATGATTTTTTCCAGGATGGAGGTGAGGCTGACTGGTCTATAGTTTCCTGGATCCTCCTCCTTGCCCTTTTGGAAGACTGGAGTGACATTGGCTTTCCTCCAGTCTTCAGGCACCTCTCCCGTTTAGCAAAAACCTCTCCATTTAGCAAAAATGATGGAGAGGGGTAGAATGTCAACATCAGCCATTTCAATACTCTTGGGTGCATCTCATCAGGGCCCACGGATTTACGTATATTCAGTTTCCTTAACTGATCACTAACCCAATCTCCATTGACTAGCAGAGAGTCTTTTCCCTTCCAGGCTTTTTTTTTTTTTGCTGCAGCCAGGGCCTGGAGTTCTTGAGGGCTGGTCTCAGGGGTAAAGACCGAAGCAAAGGTGGCATTCAGCAGCTCTGCCTTCTCTGCATCCTCAGTTACCAGGGCTGTGCCTCACTCAGCAGTGGGCCCACATTTCCCCTGCTGTTCTTTTTACTGCTGATATATTTGAAAAAACCCTTTTTGTTCTCTTTTACTTCTTTTAAAATCATTGTCCTTTGTCCTTTCACTACAGACCATTTCTCCATCTTTAAGTATTGACAGAACACAGTAAGGTGTCCCTGGAGTCTTCTTTTTTTTCTGGGCTGAACAAGCCCCATTCTCTCAATCTTTCTTCATAGGAGAGGAGTTCCAACTCCCTGATCACTTTCACAGCCCTTCTTTGGATCTGCACTAAGAGGTTCATATCTTTCTTGTACTGGGGACCCTAGAAATGGAGACAGTACTCTGAGAGAGGTCTAACAGGAGCAGAGTATAGAGGGAAGAATCTCTTCCTTCAACCTGCTGGCCACACTTTTTGTGTGGCCAAGAATATGTCTGGCTCATATATATATAGCTGGGGGGTGTGGGGTTTTTTTTTGTTGTTTTGTTTTGTTTTGTTTTGCTACTAGTATCCCCAAGTCCTTCTCTTCTGGACTGCTCCAAATAAATTAATCTCCTCAGTCTGTGTTGATACCAGGGATTACCCTGAATCTTATTCTCTCCTGTGGACTTGCGTATGTTCAGGATTCTCAGGTTGTTGTGAACCTCTTCTGCAACAGGAGGGACTTCATTCCTTCAAACCCTGCCTTGAGATTCAGGGACTTGAGTGATGTGGGAAGTGGTCGACATTAAAAACTGATGAAAAAAGAGTACCTACCCATGTTGCTGTATAACAGATAGAATATATTACACTGTCATATGTCACATTAACATAAATCAGTGCAAATCTCTGAAAATTACAAGCAAATTCAACCTCTCTTCTTTTTTCATGGACTACACAATAATGGTAGGAGATAATTCAGACTACAGTATTTGTTAAGAAGCATATTTCAAAATTTACACTACCAAGCTGTTTAGTATTTCTGAAAGGGCAGAAGAATATCTTCATGAACCAGAAGAAATTCACTTACACTTTAAATGTTTCAGAAAAAAGTTTTTCAAAATAATCCTTTTGATTTCCACATTAACAAAATAAAACTGAAATTAGAATTATGATACATATATAAAAATCTCAGTCAAATGCTAGTTCTTTCCACTTTCCGTATAGAAGAGGTACAATCATCCCATGATCAAGGTTGAGTTCTCACAAAGGGACATTTAGCTTTCCGAGAGTAAGTAGTTTTAACTTGTGTCATGGTTTAACCCCAACAGGCAACTAAGCATCATGCAGCCACTCATTCCTCCTCATTGGAATGGGGGAGAAAATCAGCAAAGTGAGGAAACTCATGGGTTGAGATAAAGACAGTTTAATAAATAAAGCAAAAGTCACACACACAAGCAAAACAAAACACGGAATTCATTCACTACAGCAGGCAGGTGTTTAGCCATCTCCAGGAAAGCAAGGTTCCCTCACACATAATAGTTACTTGGGAAAACAAATGCTACTGCTCCAAATGTGATTCCCATCATCCTTCTTCCCCTAGCTTTATATGCAGAGCATGATGTCATATGATGTGGAATATGCCTTTGGTCAGAGTCAGGTGTCCCAGCTATGTCCCCTTGCAACTTGTGCATCTGCAGCCTACTCGCTGGTGGGGTGAGGAGCAGAAAATGCCTTGACACTGTGTAAGTTCTCCTCAGCAGTACCTAAAACATCTGCCGTGGTTTGGGGTCAAGGCCACCCCTAGAACTGTAACAGACGCTCTCTGTTAACCCCTTCCCCCATCCCCAAAAGGCTGAAGGGGAAAGAGAAAGGGAATAAGGGAGACTTGTTGATTAGAAAAGAAGATAAAACAGCTTTAATACTACCACTAATGATAATAATAGTACTAGTAATAATGATCATAAAATAGACTATGTACAAATACATACAAAGTTAGTCCCAAACCCAGCTCCCCCCTGATGGCAATACATCACCGTCACCCCTGGCTGGGGAGCAGCCCCAGGGGAAGGGTCCCAGGCTGGACTCAGCCACAGACTGGGCACAGGAGCTGGATTCTGGAACTCAGTTCAGGAACACAGGGAAAGGCATCAAAGGCAGGATGGATGAAGTCTTCCTCGGGTGCCGGCCACTGCAGCAGAAGCAACCAGCAGTAGAAGATGGAAGAGAGAAAATAGAAGGGGTGATGGAAGGGCTTGTCCCTCCTGGTCCTTCAGCTTTACTGGCTCTGCTGGCTGTGGGATGGAACACCCCACTGGTGAATCCTGGGGTCAGTTCTCCTGCCTGCTCCTCCCCGCAGGTGTGGGGTGCTCTCTGCCCCGCTCCGTGTGGGAACCAAGCTTAGTAGTGGCCTTGGTCTGCACACCAACCCCTGGCAGTAACTCTAAACATGAAGTCTTGTCACTGCTACAGCCAGATAGTTTATGAAAACACTGCTAACTTCAGACAGGACAGTTAATTAGAAGAGCTTTAGCTAAAAAGTAAAATAATTGAGCAGAACCAGCTCCATTTTTCCCCAAACCAGGACAACATCCCTGTGTTATCAACACTGTTTCCAGCACAAATACCAAACATAGCCCCATACTAGCTACTGTGAAGAAAATTAACTTTATCCCAGCCAAAACCAGTACATCTTGAAAATGTTTCCCTCATTTAAAATATAAATAGGACCCTGATAATAAGAACCAAACTTCAACTAGTGCAATACTCTGCAAACCACAAAAAAAAAAACACAATTGTTTTGAGACATCTAAGCTTCCTTACTCCTCTCAGCAGAGGGTTAATTTGAGAAAATGTGTGTTGATTCAAGTTTGTTACTGATGGCCACAGCATTGCTTCTCATCACCAGAGAGTGCATATATCCTTAGCTATTTATTGGTCTTCTCTAGGCACCTAAATTAGTGCTTACCTAAAAAAGTAAATAAGGCTTTCATCTTTGTCCTTGCAGTTCAGTGGTGCAATTTTATAGCATTTCAACCAAATATAGGAAATATGAGCATCCTGTGTCCTTGGCACTATGTAAGGCAGAAGAAAAAGAAAATAATAATAGTAAGCTGCTTCTTTTTGGACAGAAAAGAAAAAAGGGAGATAATAAGAGGTTTAAGGGAGAGACTTGGGTTGTTTTTTATCTTTAAGTAATGTTCCCTGCAACCACACATGTAGCCTGGAACAAAACAGTTGGGTGTCTATATGGTTTTTTTTTTCACATTTCGTATCTATTTCAGGTAAGCAGATATTTAGTCAAGGTCCAAAATGCTGCTGTAGATGAGATCTTAAAAATACTTTCACTTTGGGATTGTCTCTCATCAACTTTATCTGCATCCCCTTGGCAACTTTGTGCAAGAGAATTCTGGACCTGGGTAAAATACATCAGCAGCATTTGTTGTAGTGTTAGCTCCCTGTCCTTAACATAAATATGATGTTATGACCAGTTATTGAAGGAAACCATCTGGTCTGCTGTTACAAACTCTGCTAATGGATATCTTAGTATCTGCTAAAACAAATGTCTCTCTACACTCTTGGTGTATTTAACCTGAATTTTTCAGTCACAAGCCTTCAACCTTGTTAGGTCCTACATTAAATGAGTATTGCTACTGAAATCAGTGAGACTAGAAAAAAGCATCAAGCAAACCATGGAATTAAATATTTCCGCACTGTACTGGGGAAAAAAGTGGCTGATTGGAATGTGCTGTAAAAAGGTTTCTGTAAATATTCTTAGCCATGATTTTTTTTTTTTTTATACTATTACACAAGTTGTAAGAAAGGACAGTTAACACATCAAGTACCAATTACTTACATTCTCTTCATGAAGATCTGCTTGTCCTGATGTAATTTGCTCCTCTTAAGTTACAACAAAGTTTTCATTAGGCCAAGGAGTTTCTTTGAAAAAAAATCTAATTAAAGCTGTACCTTTGGATATCTGGATGATGTTTTATCGGGATCTATTTAGTAGTGCAAATGCATATAGGACACTTATGATAAAATAAATTGAATTAAAAGAGAGAAAGAATGATTGCTTGCAACTATAATCTCTTCATGACCTTGAAAATGGAAGATCACAAAGGATCCAAATATATGGTAAAACATAGAAATGATTTAAAATACTCTTAAAAGAAACAGCTGTAGCAAGATGAGAAGAAAACAGATAATTGACACCAGATGTCCCTCTCAGACAGTGATGAAAGAATAATTACAGAGAGAGAGAGAGCATCCTGCAGAGAGCAGATGAGCTTTACCAGCAGCTCTACAAGAATGCATAGAGACAAACATGACAAGTTTCACCACCTCCTATGACATAAAAAGAGACATGAAGAAAAAAATCTTACCTTATGCAGTCTAAAAGAAGATAAAGTCATGTGAAGCCTTTAAGAGGAAAAATATCTGGGACAGATGGCATCAGTAGTGATATCATAAAAGCTGGAAGGAACCCAGTAACCCAGCCAGAAAAGCTAATCAACTTGAACTACAGTGAACAAAGTGTCAAAGGACTGAAATTATACTATAATCATTCTTCTGCACTGTAAAAATGCCAAAGGTGCTGAGAGACATACAGCCTTCTTATAGACTTCCAGCAATTTCTTAAGTTGTTGAACACATTAGCTAAGCAATTGAATTTTGTAACAGCTACAGTTCAACTAGCCCAAAATAGATAAGAATACTTTATAAAGCATATTTAATGTTGATGTAGTAAACTACTAAATGCACATCATTTCATGAGATAGGTAATGACTCTGACAGACTATCTACATGCCTAAGTAAAGATATAGCAATATGTGAAAAATAAATTCCCCCAAATCAAACCCTAACAAAATGACACACTCGTCTACATACACTCCCTAGGAAGAGGATGAGAAGGATTATGAACTGTATGTGACAGATGTTAGTCAGAGTGCTTAAAGCTCTCTTGGGAGGCAATTACATTACAGCGATGATTTGCCTACATATCACTTCAGAATAAATGTTAATATTGATAGGAATATTTTCAATCTATAATTGACAAACATTTTCCAAAATTTATATCTAATACTTTTTTGGAAGACTTTTTAAAGTGACTTTAGACAAGACTTTTGGAATCCATCTGATTAGATTTTTCAGCATCTGAAATTAAATTTAGATCCTTAATTGCTTGTCACTTAAAACTATGCTTCTTTAATAAACTCATCTGTATTTCAGAGCTGCCGAACAATACAGTTCCCCTTGATATACATCTATTGCATTAACATGACCTTTTGCTTTGGTTTTGTGGCTTTGTTTTTTTTTTTTTTTATTTCTAATGTGATTCTAATTTACTAATGTTATGTTAGTCCTACAAACCAACAAGCAGAATTAGTTTTGAAGAACATCTTCATGGCAAATGTGCTCTTCTATTTCCTAGGGGATGTTTTAACTAATTTTTTCTAATGAGCTAGTGGTTGGAACACAGAAAGGTGAAAGCATGCTAGGGTTTTATGTTACACTGTCAAAACCTTTCCTGAGGAACTCTAATTAGATAGCTCTATGTTAACACCATATCTCTAAGGTACTCTAATTATTTGGTAAGAATATTCATTGATGGGACAGTGAGTGAAGAATTTAAATGAACCTTCTAGTTAACTTCCTAGCAGGTTAAGGAATATGGGAACCTTCCCCTCATAGGACACTGAAAACATTATTAAATGACTTCAAGGAATGATTCAGTCATTACTAAGACTGTATTTATAATTTAATATAAAAATGTTGGATTCACAAACAAATCTTCATCAGTTGAAGAGAGACTTAGCAGTACAGATAGTATTTTTGTTGACAAATCAAGGCATAATTATATGTATTTTATGAACTCTGGATCAGAGCTATGATAAAGTAAACTGGTTCTTATGATCTCTTCTTTTAAGAAGCACCTCTAAAATAATTTAGATGCCAGTCTAAGGATTATGCTTTCTTGAACACTTGTATTGATAGGTGCAAGAAGGCATTTATGCAATCAGGAAAATCCCTATAGTACTGGTGGGTTTATGGTTTCCAGCAGTGGAATTTTCAGAGAGACAATAAAAAGCCTACAAAAAATGCTTGTAATGAGGGCATAAATGTTTCACATAGGGAGCTCATGCTCTTCAAATTGCTGTAGGCATGGATTTTAAATAAGCATGTTTCCACTCTTGAATAGCACCATTGAATGTACTCCATCAAGACAACTGGCAGTCCAAACAAAGAACATTATCAAGCACATGTGAAGTGGTAATTATGACACTGTCATTAGTCAAATCAGCAGCTGTTAGAAGAAAACTCCAAGAGACAGATGGAAAAATTCTTTTTCTTTTCCTTCCTCCATTTCCATTTCCCTGCCTCTCTCTGCCTAGATGAGACCTTTTTTAAACTAGAACTGTCTGGAAAAGTGGAGCATTAAAAATAAAGATTAATTACTTTCTCTTAACTCGTGTTCAGCTATGCTTTGACAATTTGTGCAAAATAGGTAAATAACTAACAACATTGCCCTCTGATGGACTCTGTTTTGCTCTGTCTAGAGTAAATATTCCTGAAATCATTCAATTTCAGGAATACCATTCCTAAATAGGAATACCACAAAATCATTCAATGATATTGTAGGGAGAAACAAAATTAATTGAAGAGATAGAGCCAAGCTGCTTTTTTATTTAAACAGCTTTATCTGATATATCAAGATAGATAGATGTAAGCTTCTTCGACACCACTGCAAGCAGATCCAGCTTTTATGTGATTAACTTGGAGGAGGGGCAAGATGTTAATGCCAAAGGCAGGGGCACATGGTAGTGATTTCTTCATCAGTTCCCACTCAAGGCTTGCCAGACACTGGGTGAAAACCAGTCAGAAGGGTCTTTCTTGCTTGGTCGTGGATGCCATCTATAGGCCAACCCTCATTCAGGGATGGGGGTTTAAACCCCATCAGTTCAACGTGGGACTCCAGGATGGATATATTATGTTGAGATGATCAACATACAGGAGACCTATGGGGTCCAGAAAGGGTTTATGGGAATTGGGAGAAGGCACATTGTCTCACCTGGACATCTGGGACATCCCAGAGCCTGCTGAAGTGTTTGCACGATCTGAGTGAAGCTGAGCCACCTGGAGGAAGGTATGGGGCCAGTGGGGACATCCACCCAGGACTCCCACCATGGGGAACCCCTGGGACCTCCACTCTGTTACAGAGACCTTCAACCCGGACAGCCCAAGGATCCCCCTCCCCCCCATCTCTGTCCTGGAGAAAGCTTCAGAGACACAATCTGGGCTAGATAAAGGCTGAGCCTTAACAGCTCATCACAGGCATGAGGATCCTCAGTGATCCCCAGTCTAATGCTACTTTCTCTCCACCAGTTCCAGCCTGCATCCTAACCTGCGGCGAGTACCCATGCCTCTGTCTTGCCACCCCTGTCCCTTAGTACCTCTACTATTTCCTTGGGACCACCAAGTCTCTTCTCCTCAGGGTATCAGCCTGCTGACTGCGTCTTCTGGTGTGTTACCTGCCACTTCGTGGACTGCCAGGTATAGGGCCATGGGAGAACCAGGCATCACAGAATCATAGAATTGTTTTGGTTGGCAGAGACCTTTAAGATCATCAAGTCTAATTGTTAACTCATCACTGCCAGTTAGGCACTAAACCATGTCCCTTAGAACCACATCTACACGTCTTTTAAATCAGTCCAGGGATGGGGACTCCGTCACTTTCCTGGGCAGCCTGTTCCAGGGTTTTACAACCTATTCCATGAAGAAATTTTTCCTTATTTACAACCTGAGTGTCTCCAGGGCTCTGGGGACAATCCTCATTTCTCACAAGGGGGTATGTGTGCTGGGGCCACCATGAGTGCACAAGAGCATACTGAGGTATGTGCCTCCCCATCCCCACTGCGAGCGCATGAACACGTGCAGTCACACAGGCGTGTGATCATTTCTGTGTGTGCACGAGTAGGTGTGAACTCACATGCCTGTCAGCACTGTCAGTGCAGGACATGTTGTGTCCTCGTGGATGAAGTCATCACACTGTGCTGTGATGTGCCCTTTGCCACCGCCCACAACCTGCCCGTTATGTGGATGTTTGCCAAGGATATAAGTTGCATATGCATGTGCAAGGGTGTGCGCAGATATTCCTGAGAGGACTGAGCACAGGTAGCAAGGTCTGCATGCATGAGACTTTTAGCAGGGTCTGTTGCAACAGGACAAGGGGTGGTGGTTTTAAACTAAAAAAGGGTAGATTCAGACTAGATAGAAAAAAAGAATTTTTTTTTACAATGAGGGTGGTGAGACAGAGGCACAGGTTGCTCAGAGAGGTGATAAAAGAAGCCAAATCCCTGGAAACATTCCAGGCCAGGTTGGACAGGACTCTGAGCAGTCTACTCTAGTTGAAGATGTCTCTAATAACTGCAGGGGATTTGGACTTGATGAGCAGTAAAGGTCCTTTCCAACCCAAACTAATTTATGATTCAGTGATTTTATGAAGTGACTTTTGTGTATGCTCTGCTTTTGCACCCCTGTATGTATGCATGGGGAGCACACGGGACAGGAGATGCATGCACGTGCATGAGCAAAGGATACAAGAAACAGGAAGAGGACATGATAAACATGCATAGGACATAGGTGCCTTTGCATGAACATGTATGCTGTCATGTACCTGGTGAACCAGGCTGCACTGATGTGTTCTCACGTGTCCTAGCTGCACACACGTGGGCTGGCACAGTTTGAGGAGCTGCAGGGGAGTGTGTTGCGACCTCTCAGTCTGATCATCTGGAAACCTACTCTGGGAACCATCACCTGCCATTTGGGCTGCCTTTCGGAGCCATTTGGTCCACAAGTATTTCCACCTCAATGTTGTGTTCAGAGTGTCTGCAGTGTGGGTGGAGTAGGACCCCAAACACCTGGGTCCATGAGAGGGGAGTACACAGGGATGTAAGCAGGGTGTCAGGATATCCTGGTGGACAGGTACCTGGTGTTCCCTGATGCATGGTTCCTCTAGGGGCAGTGGGGCATGCAGGGTGGTGCAGGGACCACCAGGGATCTGAGTCCCTGGGGAGCAGTGAGTTGTGTGGCTGGAGTGGGTGTTGCAGGGGCACCTGGTCCTTGAGGGGGCAATGTCCCATGCCCCAAGGTGTGCCTGGTTCCCCACAGTACGAGTAAGAAATGTGGAGGCAAAAAAACCCAAACCAAACCAAACCCAAACAAAAAAACCCCAAAACAAAACAAAAACCAACCAACTAAACAAAAACCAACCAAACAAAAAAAACCAAGCCCCACACCACATAGATCTTTTCCTTATGAAAAATGCAGAATTAGAATTCCTCATCTTGAGGTATTTGGACCATGTTTTGTTCTGAAGTCTGTTTTTTCTGAGTACAATAATCACATGTAGGTTTATTAATCACCTTAGGATTAGTAACCACTGATGACTGTTATTCACTGATACTTATTTTGATGATGTTAATTTGACAGAATTACAATTTTTAAAAAAAGCTTTACTGATGAGTATTGGTTCTACTCTTGACTCTACCCTCCTAACAGTAGACTGATTGGAGGAACTCAGAGAAGTATAAAGGTAACTCGAGAAGCTGGTCAGGGGATTATTGTGATAGTTACTGACAGCACAACTGATCTAGATCTTAAGGTCTCAGTTTACTTCTGCAGTTGATAGTACTTGGGTGCCTGAATGGCCAGAGGCATCTGGTCACTGTAGTTTATCTTTCAGCCACTTCTCTTTCTTGAGATTAAGATATTTTTCTGTTTGTAAACATACCCTGAACATTTTCAAAACCAGCCCTGTGTTTGCATCATCCCCTCAGTATTTTTCCCAATATATCATAAATATCTCCTGCTACACTGGGAATACCAGTTTCTTCTAACACAGCTTTAGTTTGCCTGAAGTTTATTCCCTTCTCACTACTCCTTCATTTTCCATCCCCAAGCTTTTACAATTCTCAAAGTGGCACTGCTGATTAAGAGATCCCCTGTGAATTTAGCATAGAACCAGCCTCTCTTTATAACTCCTTGTTTGAACAAAGTTATGATTATTCCTTAAAAATGACCGACTGTATTTAACATTATAACCAGCAATGATGAAAATATGGAATTCATTTTCTGCATGTTTATAGTGCAACAGAAGCTGCAATGCGATTTGATCCTGTGATCATTCCTGCCTATCCTTGGCCATATTTATGAAACAAATCAGCACTCTATGCAATTAGGTGCAAAGCAATAAGAAGGAAAAAGATTGCATTGTTAGCTTCAGCAGCACCGTGTGTCCATCATCACCAATAGCAAAGATTACCATTCAACCAAGTTGAAGCTCCACTGAAAAGAATACAGTAGTGAAATTTAGACAGAGCTGAGACAAATATTGATCCAAGTAGACAGATTCAGGCTACATCGACAGAAGGCATCCTGGAAAGGGCAAAGAAGTGATAGACAAAGAGCAATTCACTACACAAAACCCTTTCAAAAGACTGCTAACAGAAAGAAACTACCCTGAAGGCATCCGTAACAAACCATTACACTGAGAATATAAAAGGCTTAGGGGTCAGCCACTGACCAAAACATGCGGAGTTAACGGTTGAGCTGCAGCCTTTAAGGTTGGGAGATGGTGAAAACTGACTTTTATGGCTGTTTGGAACAGCATCAGATCAAAAGCCTTTTTAAAAGGCTTTGCTTTTTTATAAGTTTTCCCATTTTATATGCTCTACGTGTTGTGTCTTTTTACTTAGGGTGAACTTATGATCCCCCAAATCTCTTTAGCTTCCAGCCAAGTCTATTTCAGGTTGTGAGGAGGAGCTCTCAATTTCTTCTTGCTGCAAATGTGCTATACTTCACCCTGTTGTCATGTCCAGAAGCCTCTGCAGCCCCCAGTAATGCCCTTTGTCTTACCACAGCATCACGTAGTGCAAGCCATGTCCTGTAAAGTGATGAAGGGATAATATGGGCTTGAGACTGCTTGTGTAGTGCAGGTGGACTAAGCCAAGAGAGGATTAGCTATGTACAGCATTACCTAAATTGCTAAATAGAAATGTTCTTTGACATGAGGCTGGGAATTGTTTTGGAGCATTCAGTTGCATCAGACTAGGGATAAAGATTGTTCCAAGTGATATGGGGTAAGAATAGTAAT
>NW_008609976.1:0-18500 GCF_000691845.1 Merops nubicus
AAGCAGTTCTTAGGGAAAAAAAAAAAAGTCCAAAGTTTTCCTCCTCCATTGAAACTTGCCAAAGTTATGGAGGAATACCTAAGGTGGAAGGCGGGACTTTTCTGCTCAGAATCCATTCAAGCTGGCTTCGCTTTGCAGTACTGGTGGACAAACAGGCTATCTCTCACAGCCAAGTGTTTATTTTACCTGTTTTGTCGTTTGGTGTGGTATTTTTTTCTTTCTCACAGAATAACCTTACTTTAGTTTGTCAGCTTGGGCTTTTTGGTAAGGAAAGTAAAAGCGAGTGCAACGGTGCAAAGTACAGAAGAGCCCTTTAGCTTGCTTTAAACAGCCGGGCAAAAGTCAGCCCTCATATAACTTTGTTGGATTTACATCAGGGTGGAGTTTTGTTTCTTACGTTTGCCCCCAATAAAATTAGTTTCTCAGGCCGGTTCAGAGGGTGGATAATTGACTTGCCACATGGAAAAAGCCTTAGGGAAAGTGGGGGTGACGGGATTGATTCCTTGCTGGTGAGCAGAGAAGGGCGTTATGAGTTACTAAGCACACAAACATTTACGATACATGAAGCTTCTGATTTCAGCCTGGCTTTTGTACCGGCAGGTGAGGATGCAATGACAGGTGATACGGACAAATACCTTGGACCCCAGGATCTAAAAGAGTTGGGAGATGATTCTTTGCCTGCTGAAGGATACATGGGCTTTAGCCTGGGAGCCCGCTCCGCCAGGTATTGTATTTGCTGTTTCTTGTGTTTGCCTGTCACCACAGTTAAAAGTTTTTACAAACCAAGCTTGCTCCTTCACACAAAGCTGGAGTCTATTTTGAAACGAAGTAGAGGGGGTGTACTTCCATGTTATGATAATACTGAGCCTTTAAAGCATATGTTCATTGCAGTTTTATTTTTGTATTCTTAATTCATGTTGGCTTCCTATGGCAACGATACAGAAAACTAACTGTTCACTTTTTCTGGTATCTGCTTACTGCCTGAACATCTCCAAGGCACCTTTTTTTTTTTGCTAACAGTTTGCAAATGGTCTGCGAATTGACCTAGAACACCAGCAAAACCAGGTTTCTTTTCACTACTGCTGGTGAGATTTATACTCACATTACAGTGTTCCTTAGTGGACTATTTTAGCCAAGGAGTGTAAATGCCAGAAAAAATGAATGACAGTCATTTCGCTATTTTGGTGCTTCTGTTTCTTTAAAGGTGCTAGTGAGTAATCTGACTGACATAGCTAATATGAAAGAAAAATGCTCCCAGAAATAAAAAAAGCAGGTGTACCCTAAGTTTGTTGCAGGGTTTCATTTGACAGGAAATAGATTACGTGTTAGAGAAAACAGGCCAAAGTTTCTGTGAACCAACTAGTATGTTGTAAACTTAATATAAGATCTGACTAATGTTGATTTCAACTCAGGTGTTTCTAGATCAAGAGATTTTAGATTTCATTTTTCAAACCTTGCTAAAGCCTACAGTGTGCATTGCTCAAAACAATTAAAGCTGTATGGGCAGAGATTACTTCCACAGTTGTGGATTTGCAGTGTATTTACTGACAGTTGAATCGTACTGAAGCTAATAATTAAACCTCATAAGCTGGAGCCCTGAGGACTTTTTCCTATGCTGTAGTTTAAAAAATGAGTTCATTGTCTAACAGCAAATGGCAACTCCCATAAGGTAAAGCTTAGATGTCTACCCTTCAGTCTTGTTTGTTATGGTTGCATTAGAAATGCAAGCATGCAGAGCAAATTTGCTTTTTAGTAGCTAGTGCCCAGCCATGTTTTGCTTCACTTATAAATTTTAGGTAAGTTAATAAGGATTTACGTGATAATACAATTCACAAGGAATACCAAAAAGTGTTTAAATAGTCCATTAGCTAGAAAATCAGCAAAACCAGATCTGAATGGAGAATCTTGTGTCTTTGTCACTTAGTTAATTAACCAAGCTGCTTTTAAACAGAAGTTGGCGTGAGCAAGGTTGTCATACAGCAGTGTCAGATGTGGCCAGTCCTGAAGCACCGCAGGGGTGGTGGAGAAGGAGTGGGCTTCGTGCACAGAGCTGGGCACTGATTTACCAGATGCCTTTTGCTCATATTCTCTTGTGCAGGTGGGACAGCAGAATTTCGCAGTCAGGATCTGCTAGGTAGATCTGAGAGCTCAACCTCTTATCTTTCCTTTGAGAGAAATCTAAGATTCCCATGCTTCTGATTTTAGCAGTGCCATTACTATTTATTTGTTGCTGCGTAACTCATTTTTTACGTTGCACATGTTATGCTCAGAGGAGACAATACAGAGTTTTTCCTGTGAAGAATTTTATTTAGAAAAAAAAGTATTCTGTGGAACTATCTTACTGCTGATTCTGAGTGTAACATTAAGAAATAAACACATTAAATATATAAACCATCCAGCCATAACATCTTGCTTTTCCTGTCTGATTCTTTGCTTTCTATTTCTCCTGTTTCTTTTCCACTGTAAATTGCTTTAGTCCAAAAGTCAGGTAAGAAGGCACGGCATCGTGTTACATCTTTTTGCTGCTGCCATTGCTCATCTTCATTTTCTTCAGCATTGGAAAATTTATATGCTTTTATTTTGGGGCAGGAGGGTGGAGGGGAGTGGGCTCAGCTTTAGAGAATATCCCTCTGTTATAACAAATATAACATGATTTCTTTATGCCCTATATCATGTAAAAGACTGCTTAGCATTTGCCTACAGTGTGTAATTAAGCTCCCAGTTCTGGTTCCAGCACAAGGAAGAACGTGTGCTAAGGGACTAGAAAACTTCAATTAACAACTACAAAATGCATGAAATGAGTTGCAGAGTTTTGAGTCTGAAAAGTGTTGCTAGTTCAGTAGTGTAATATGTTGTTGGATGTTGCTTTTTCTTAATTCACCTTTTTTTACCACTTTATTTTTTGTCACGTAGCAAGCATGTCTAGGCATGCAGCATGTTTTTACCACATACCATAATGTATCTTCCAGGGTTAAGTGTAACACACTCCTACGTTGATTTAATTGCAACACATTCAGAGTGATCATAGTTATTTCTGAACAGTCTAACATGCACAAAAATAACCCCCAAATCATTGCAATCGGTATTTAATCCTCAATGAGCGACTTTCTTCTCTTTCTTCTTTCATTTCAAAATGATTTTAATTTTTTTTCTAACTAAAGGAATAACTAGGGTGTTCATAACAAAGTCAAAAGTGGTTCAGCCACAAAGAGAGCGGCAACACATCAAACTCGCTCTTAGTTAAACCTGCTTCAGCAGTCTGAGCCATATGGGCAGGCACTGTAACCTACCCACAGCTCCCCCAGGACCTGCCCTCATGGGTCTCCTTTCAGGATGAGAGCATGAAGACATTGTCAAAGTTCATCTAAATACTTGAATACACTTTTCTGGATTTGTTCTGAAGCCGTGGCACTACTGCCAAAGCTGTAAACATCTCTTGTGACGTCGCTTAAGTATATCGTAGGGAAGGGGATATTTAACTACAGCAAAGTATTTATTATTCCATTTTTTTCCTTTGTATTTATTTCACATATTATGTATATTTTGCCATTTTATGCTATCCCTGGAAGTTGCATGTATTAATTTTTGTTTATTATTATTTTTTGTTCATCTCATTGTCATCTGCCCTTTCTATGATAAATGGTAAATACAACAGCCTCCGCTCCTTCAGTTCGGATAGGTCCTACACACTGAACAGAAGTTCTTATGCCCGAGACAGCATGATGATTGAAGAACTGCTGGTACCAGCAAAGGATCAGGTATGTGCTCTGTCTCTGCCACCAGTTATTTGTGCTTCGTATTTATAGAGGATGACAGGCTCTATCCCTCAGCCATGCTTGCACAGACTATCACTACTCTCAACTATTGAAAAGGGAGAAGAAAGGAGCCGAGAGGAAAAAATCATGGGGGTTTACCACATGGTGGTTTTGACCCTGCAAGAGACAGGGTGATCAAGTCCCAAACCAAAAGGGCCTTTAAGGGGCCAGTTATCTTTCTGATTGTGGAGTTGTCTGTCAAAGTCAATGGGAGCACTGTAAGCTTAAGGTTACGTGTGTACTTAAGAGTGCTTTGATGAGCTGGGAGCAATGTATTTACACTAAGCAATCTTCCACTGTGCTGTGTAGCCCAGAAATTACATTCACCCATTCTGTCCCTATGGAGGGGACTCCAACTGCTGTCCTGCTTTTTCCACCCTTGGAAAGAATTTGGCCTTGTAAAGATTAAGCTATTATCCGGCAGCAAGTTTATGCATCTTCCAAACATTTGTGCAATGACTAATAACAACCAAAGCAGAGTCTTTTTACTTGATTATAGCGTGGGAAAGTCTTTCCAAAAGCTAATGCTGGAGATGCTGGAGCACTGCACGATTTGTTCCTGAGTTCCTCAGCATTTTGCTTGCTAGACTTGCTTCAGATTTTCAAATCTAATTGAATTCCTCAAGAGTTTCTTGATAGTCAGAAGCCAGAGATCTGCTAGGAAGCTAGACAAAAATTCACCTAGATATCTTTACTTGGGAATGAAAAGGACTTTGGAGTGAAACTGTAATTTATGTCCTGGCAGAGCATAATGTGGATTGTAGTGAAACAGAAGTTGTCTTTTGCATTTTTTACAGAGGTACCTCTCAGCAGCGGCAAGTGTTCCTGCACAGGGGGTTATTGGTCTTAGAAGATGCTTTCATGTGGGAAAGGGTTCACTCATGCATTTTAAACCTTGGTTGAATTAATCTGTAAATTCTAGTGTAGCATAAATTATCCAGATTTACTACAGCTTTTGCATGCAGTTTTGGTAGCATTATGACAATGACAGAAATTGGATTCTGTCATTAGCAACTGAACGTTTATTATTAGCTTGTTACTTTCCAGTGAAGGCTGTAAACATCCAATAATCCTGATGTGCAACAGCCATCGAATGAGAGTTTCTGAACATTGCATAGCAGTAATTTTGTTACTTTTTTTTGTTTGTTTTGAAGTCAGAAAATAAAATCTGAAACTACTGCCACTGGGAACAAGGAATGGTATTTCAGGACCAAAAACGTAAAGTTACTCTGACACTCCCTACTCCTTAGCCTTTGTTAAGTCTTCCTGATATGATGGAAATCTTAGAGGAGAGGAAGACTCTTCATTCTGAAAATATATTACATTGGTTTATGATTCTGACCATTTTTGTGATAACCATCAAAGTAGGTGGCATTGATTTAGCAGCTAGGGTGCATTTGATCACATAACGAGACTTAAAACCAGCACTATGATGAATAACTCCTGAAGGACATTGTTCAAAATGTGCATCATTAACCTGTTTTGTCTTGCAAAATTCCACTAGAAAAATCAGAATTACTTATCTGTACGTGGAGATGTTGCAGTGACACCACCTCCTGTACAGGACATCTACTTTAGGGTAAACTTCATATTCCCTATGAGGGGTCATGGACCTCTGCTTTCTTGCAGTGCTGGTTCTTGAGTTGAAAAGGCAACAGATAGGAAAACATTCTAGTGCTGGTGCTGAGCAGTAGTGTAGGCTGTTTTCATTGCATTTTTAGTCTTCATGTTTTTGTGATTCCAGTTTCTGTCCAGCAACAATTGTGCAATTATTGCGGTTAACGCGTGTCCAGATCTGTCAAGTAAAATGAAGCCAGGCTGGAGGACTGGATGACAGTCTAGTTGTAAATGTTATTCTAATCTTAATCCTCTAGACAAGCTTCAAGTTCCCCAGGTCCAGGAGGGGGTTCAGGAATAGCGAAGGTGGTAGTGGAAAAAAAAAAGTCAGTCTTGTCTTGAGAGGTTATAAAAACCTTGATCCCCTGAAAAACTAATGCCAGTAAAGTAACAGACTGCCTTCATGAAAAAGGGAGCCCAGCTAAAATTTCCTGGTACAGCTTCTACAAACCTTGAAGTCATGACAAAGACAGTATTCATCCTGTGTAATTCCTGTGTTCTTCAGCCCAGCCCTATGGTGGTAAGCTTTACAGCTCTTTCGCTGAAGCAGGAGGAATGGATTTGGGAGATGGAGAATACCCCTGCCTCTCTTCTTCCCTTTCCACCCTGTACATTTCTGAGCTTCTAGATAATCTCTGCTCTGGTGGTAGGAAAACCACGCTGTTTTCTACCAATGGAATTCACAGGAACAAAGATCATTGTCAGTCAAAACTGATACCCTAAAAGTCCATCTGGAAACTGATAGGGGTTAAGGCTGTTTTGGAGTATCACACTACTTTGGAGGAGTGAGCCATCACCTGCCTGCATATTCCATTTCTCTTTTATAAAGCTCAGGCCTGTCTGGGGTTCATGGCAACAGCAAAGTCTCAGAGTAAAGGGAATTAATTTTATCACGAATCTAAGGGCACAAAAGAGTAAGAGGTGTTTGCCAACCTCTTGATCACGTTAAAACAGAAAATCCCATGAGCACCTCTCCGCCAGATAGCTGGGAGGCTTGAGTGTTTATAGAGAGTCTAACAAGGAAGACTTGGAAATAGTTTTTACTGAACATAACTGCCAGCATGACACGTTGGGTATTAGAATTGAGTTTCTAATAATTCCTTGAGAAGGAGCAATATTCTCTATTGTTTGCATTCAGTGGTTTATTGCTGACCTGTTCAACAGAGAAGTCCGAATCCAGAGCATACTGTGATTTATAACCTGGCTGAAGCAAAGTTACAATTTCTGTGTCCTGGTGCGTTACCATGGACGCAACAACTTAGACAAAATCTGAACGACTTTCTCCATGGAATAATTTACTTCAGCCTCTGAATTTAATCAGCCAAAGGCAAGATGAACCAGGCTGTCCATTACATAGCAGCTTGCTGAATCTCTTCTGTCTGGATAAATTCATCTGGGAGGAAGCATAAATTCTTCCGCTGAACTTTGACATTACAAAGCCTGGATATTCAGTTAAAAAACCCGCAGGATCCTTGCCAGCAGAACCATTAGTATTTTTATGTATGGATTTGCATCTAGTGATGCCACACCCTTTAGCAATCCATATTTAATCTCTTTTGGTCCAGGGAGGGTACACTGGGACCTGTCCAAACATAGGATAAATCCTGTGACTTGATGTCACTGATGATGTCCCATCTTCTGGACTGCTTATACTGCAACATAGATAGAAAGATTTTTTTTTTCTTTTTTTGGCTGCCTGGAAAATCCAGCACCTCAACAGACTCACAAAATGAGATCAACAGATGTGCGTTGCATGTAAGATGCATGTGTCCAGCTATTAGCTTTTCCTACTCCGTCTCTCTGCCAAAATTATTAGCTGCAGGCTTTGTGCTTTTGCTGTATGTCCAAAAGATCTGCTGGAGTGCACTTTGTCAGAAAGGAATGAACCAAAAAATATAGTCACCTGATATTCCATACCTCAGGACAAAGGAATAGACCCAGGAACCCGATGTATGTGTGTAGGCAAACCTACAGCAACTCGGTGAGTGTGAGAATTTAGCACAGATTAATTGACTGGTGGTATTGGAAATTATGTGGCCCTGTGTTTAATTTTCTTCATCACACTGCTGAAGGAACTTTAGCCTTTTTTATCTGTTACTGCAAACATGAGCTCATGTTTATTTGTTAATATATGTGTCCTGGTGTATGCCTGGGCCTCAGTGCAGTGATACCGTTATGGCTTAGCAGAGATTTGAATGACAAACACTAAATTCCATGGTCCTTTTTACACATCTCTTTGTTTTGTTCTGGTTTTGATGATGTAAACCACCGAGCAAAGGAGTACATTTATTTTTGTTTATCTAAATTTTTACAGCCTCTGAGACCAACTGTCTTGGGACCAGTATTTGGTATCAAAAGTAATAACATACTCAGCATGAGCTCTTACAAAGTTAGATTATTTGGAATAGCAGAAATCCACAGTGCTGGCTTCCCTGCATAAATGTCAGGCTCTTCAGAAAATGCAGGAGAATCCCTTGTGTTCCATTGGAAAGAGTTAGAAAACAGCCTTCATTAAACTAAATTATGATAGGTTTTTCAAAATCGTGTTAATTAAATCCACTGCTGTTGCTTAACTGCCATTGTTTTAATGACATTAATTTTATCTTTTAAGTCTGATGGTGTATTGTGGTGTTTAATATATGCAAGTTTGCCTGTTATTGTTGTTGTCTGTGCTTGAACCAACAGGTTTCAAGTACATTACTTCCATCAAAAAGTTTAATGAACGATTCTAATCAAAGAGTTAAGGTTGCAACTGAAGGAGCCATGTAGCCATGTGCCAAAGTACTGGACAGATGACAGAGCAAAGTTGTACCCTGCAGATATTTCTATCAGTTGGCAGTAAATTGTAATCTTGATGTTTTTTGTGAGGAGACCTGTGATGCTCATTCAAAATAAAAGAAATGTCTAAGGAGAAAATTTTTTTTGAAACCCCAGAATGATGGGAGGGTTGCAGGTTTTGGCCAACAACAGAGCACTATCTGCGTGCCTATCTCATGGAAACTTCTCAACACAAGTATTTTTGTGTATTTGCAACTGACTTTGCCAGATTTATTTGCACCACTCTGACATACCAGTACATTAAAAAAAACCAAACCAACATGGAAATAATAAAACTTCCCTGTGTAGAAGCGTGTGACTTGAACCCACAGAAATTGATTTGGAAACAGCCCATGAGGTTTTAGTCTTAACTGACTTCTGCTCTCTCTAGATGTATTTGCCTGTAAGCAGAAAACAACCTACTTTACAGGAAACACTGACATCTTCAACATGATCTTGGGTGAAGATAGCCTGTATCTATTGCATGAGGGCTTCTTGACTTACTGATGGAACTTCTAATGGTGCTTCTTACATTTTTAGAAGCTTTCATACCACCCTGGAAATAGGGGCATAAGATATTAGAAGATTTCATTTGTTTAATTCCTAGGAAAAAAAGAAACAAAGAGAAAAGAATGGTTTCCTAGAATGGCTTTGCTACACAGATAAGAGGATTTATAGAGTGAGATCTTGTTGCCTGGCACAGGACACATGCGCATGTCCCTGGGCAGTAAGGAGAAACAAATTACTCCTCAATGTCTGTCAGATGGGACAGTTAATTATAGCACCAGTGTGCCCGTGCTTCACAGGGTTAAAGCTATTTTTATAGAGATGAGCAGGGACAGTGACACTCCAGAAAACAGCCTTCATGTTGGTTGTATGTGTCTAAAGGCAAACTAAACCCTCCAAGCATTCACAGCTTCACTTAAACTCTCAGTCAAGTTATTCACAGGTTCTGCTTGAATAAGGATCTACCCAATGATGGTTTCTGTGGGGGAATATTATGCTGCCTGTCTAAATGGTGTATGATTCAGTACAAATGCTAATATTTTCTTCAGTCTTTCTAACCTTGCACAAATAAAGATTAGAGAGACATGGTTGTAACAGAAAGGAGTGGGAAAAGTGGGCAAAAAATGTGTGAAGATACATAAGATTAATTTATCTGTGGATTCCATGTTCCTGTTATTGGATTTGCAGTAATTTAACACCTGGGATATCAGCACTGTTATGTGGAAAGGGGGCAGATCTAAATTTAATACGTCTCAACTTCAAGCTTGTTAATATAAGTGTTTTTCATGTTAATTTGAAATTTCAATTTCTCTTTTTTTCCATTATGTTTTTAAGCACCTGACGTTTCAAAGGGAGTTTGATTCTGATTCTCTCAGACACTATAGCTGGGCTGCAGACACCTTGGACAATGTTAACCTTGTTTCAAGTCCCATCCATTCTGGGTAGGTCAATTAACAGATTTCCTTTATCTTTAAATGTGGAAGTGTATTGTTAGCTGAAGAATACAGCCTGCTGTAAAGCCTGATAACGTGCCTATTCCTGCTCCAGTTGAAGCCAGTGGCAACATTCACACTGACTTCAAGGAGGATGCTTAATAACAAGAGTCAGACTAAATTCTTGCATATCAAACCAAGAACTTGCTTCTGCACTGAATTTTCTGAATGCCAAAACATTGTAATCCAAACAGGCTTTACTTTAATAGTTCTGTTTTGCTTTTTCTGTTGCTTCTGCTTTGCTTTAAGTGTCATAGGTCATTTCTTGAATTGTATTACATTATTTGGAATATGGAATCAGAGACACAATATTATGCTTTGGTTCTTTCAAAAAATGAAGGGCTTTAATTTAACCTGTTATTTTATTTATACCTACAAACTCCTTCCTATTGTCCAGTGTTTATAGTTTGATTTTAGTGGTAAAATTAATTAACTTATGAGTCATCACTGTAGTTGTGGTGCTTCTTGACAATAGACTCGATTCAAATGCAAAAGTAGCAATGTTTGAACACCTATTGTAAATATTTACAAATAGATGTGTAACTGAAAGCAATCATTGCATATGAGATTGACTAGTATAAATATTTGTTTAATTTGCATGATCAGGGCATAAAATTTCATATCCTTTTTAATTTACTTCCCCATTCTGTGACTAATTACATTCTTAGAATGAAAATGAGTACAGCACATACCAAAAGTTTTCAGTTCCAAAACAGCAGCAAGTCCCACAAATCTAAAGCTACAGTCCACACTATACGTAAGCACCCGCTCTTGCTGAATGGATCTATCTTATGGTGGTTTTTTGGGTCCTGAGCTGATAAAACACTGCATATGGTCGGTGCTAAAGTGGAAGTGTCAAGAATTGCAGTATGAAAAGCTAAAGTCTGTTGGTTATCATGCCAGTTTGCATTACAGCAAGATAAAATGTAGTCAGGTCATTCCTGAAATACGTTTCATTTCTTCATAATCACTAAAAGTAAGAGGTTCTATAGCTCTCCAGATTCAGTTCACTGTCCTTTACAATACTTCTTCCTCTGATATTCAACTTGATATGTCTTTATTGCAGATTAAACTTAATTCTTATCATATCAATAGTAATCATGGAGAACACCCTCTTAGATGATGGCTTATTTCTAAGCCAGGATTTCTACATCTTCTGTGTGACACATGACATAATTAATCTTAAGCAATACCACAATGAGAATTATCATTTTGGTAACCACAGTTTCCTTTTACAGATGTTTGTAATCTGCTAGAATTTCTTGGTTCTTTCTGGAATTCTGCAATCTGGTTATTTTTCCTATGTTTTGTGCTTATGTGTTTGACTCCTTCGCTTTGTTTGCGTTTGGGTTTTTGGTATTTCAGTTTGGTGGTTCCAGACTCTTTTTCCCTTATAGCAAGATAGCTTCTGATTCTGATCCTATTTTCCAAAGACTTTTTAGATCATCTTTCTGTCTAGTGTTGAACTCACGAATGAAGACATTAGCTTAGTACCTGGCCCAGGACATCACAGTGAAATCTCCTCTGGAAGTTTCCTTTCAGTTTAACAGTAAAGCACTGATGGTATCTCTTTTGAGGTAACTTCTCAGGTGATTGTGCACTTATCTTATCTCTACTGTAGATACTGTTTGATTGCTTGCTGAATTACCAAGACAGGACTTCCACAAATCCACTGGGTAAATTACCCTGTCAAAGAAGAAAGTTAAATTCATTTGACGTAATTACTTTTGGGACTTACAGTTTGGATCGTTTTTGTTTTAAGGACTGGTGGTAGGTAAAGTTGTAATCTCTTGATTATTCTTTAGGTCCTTATAGGTTGATGGATAAATTATTCCTAAATACTTCTGGTAATTGACATTGGACTAGTCTAAACTTTTCTGGCTCCTTATCATCCTGCTACAAAGTAGGTCTGAAGTTTGCATCCTGCCAGTCCTCTTGGACGATATTCGTCTTCCCTTTGTTCTTCAGCATGCTCACTAGTGATTCCAAGCCTCCAACACCTACATTCTGTAGACTTCTGCATCGACTACTTCAGGTTTTCTCCCTGTGTATGTCAGTCCTCCCTGCCACAGTGGCCTGTGCTGCTGCCCAAGGGCTGCAGAGCTGCAGCAGTGGGGCAAACTGTGGGGCTGCAGGAGAGGGAGGGGATCTGAGCAACAAATTATTCTCCAAATAGGTATAGCTTTTCTGACCTGTCACATTTCTGATTTGACAGATAAAGTCCATCAGAAGTAATGCTCTGATGACTCAGTTCCTTTGTTAGAAAGAAACCCCTTCCTTCACTGTTTATTTTCTGTTCAATTATAACATGATACCGTTTGGGTTTCCCCTTTATCTTCATCTAGGGGCAATCAGCAGATGATCCCTTCACATCTTCCAGTCCCTCAGCACATCAGATAGGAAAAGGATCACGACTTTTCACTTCTCTTGGTCAGCCTGTTCCTGAAAAGCAGCTCCTTTGCTGCTTGCTCGTGGTGCTTCATCCCCGGCTTTGTGCCCGGTTCTTTCTGTGGCCATAGGCAGAGACACGCTGGCTGGGGTGGCTGCTGTCAGCAGCCCTGGCGGCCGGGTCACCCTGCGGCCAGGGCCTGACCCCACCACTCTGCATTCCTCAGCTCCCCCAGGCTCCACGACGGGCCGTGCCGGGAGAGCTCCTCCCAATGAAGTCTGCTCCCTCTGGTCGTGCTTTTCCTCATTTATCCACTGTTACAAGAGAGCGTCAAAGTCTGATCCCTTTCCTTAGCTGAGGCAGAAGGGGAATTTTGGGAGCAGGATGTGAAGATCCAGTGACGTATGAGTAAACAGGGAAGAGAGAAGGAATTGTTGGCAGTAACTTCGACTCTTCTGCTTTCTCCTTCTTTTAAGCCAAGATAATGTTTTATGTTTTTCTTTTTGAGTTCAGATAAGTTGTTGTTTTGCCAGCATATATTTTGAACAGCGTCCATGGTAAACAGGACATTGAAATGTGTCATGAATCTTGAGGCCTCTGGAAGGGTAGAGACCCTTCATTAAAATGACCTTTGGTTTTCAGATGTGAGCTTACTCGTGCAACTTCCTCAAACTAAAATGTGGGTGTGCTCTCTACATGTTGCCTTTTTTAACTCCTTGGTTTTCTGAGCTGAAAGAAAGAAATTTGTGTGTCACACTGCCTTTCGTATGGAGAAACTCAGAAATACTGGGTCCAGTCTTCAATGTGGAATGCATCCGATTAATTATAGTTTACTCCAACCTCGGGTACACACAGAGCAACTCATTTCTGAAAGCAGTGCAATGAATGGCATGGACTGATACTCCTTTCAAGTGTCCTGCCATCCATATCTTTTTATACATTATACTCTGGAAAATAAACTGTTATATAAAATGCAAGACCTGGTTTTCCATGGCACAGTGGAGTATGTTTGGGGAATTAAATATGAAGTTGTGTTACAATAAATTCTCTGTTGACCTAAGTAAATTGCAAATGCTTTTCTCTTCTCCATGCGTTTCTGCATTTTTCTGAGAAATTAAGGTGCTGACTAATGAAACGAACATTTAAGATTTTTTTCCATGCATAGCATATTTTATGACATAGAACATGATATGTAAAGCAAAAGCCAAAGAATTTCTAAAGTGGACCTTCAAATGCATTGCTTTTGTTATTTTTCTGATTGTTACTTTTCCTTCGTGCTTATTATTGATATTTTCTGTTGCTTGCCTCTAATTATCTTATATTAATTTTTCCCATTTGCTTTCTAAATTATTTTGCAGCTATTCCTCTCCACTCCCCCAGTATGATTCAAGGTGATAACTCTGTGCTTTCTGTGAATCCTCATTTTATTTACTTTTTTTTAACTCTTTTCCCACAGAGTGTGTGTAGACATTTGTAGTGCATCCTCCCACATCCTCATCCCTTCCATGTATTCAAGTAGAAATGCTCATTAGCTTTTAGCGTTGTGTTTTAGAGATCATACTGTAGTTTCCATTATTAGTGCAGCGTTAATTTAGGTAAGCATAAGCTACTAATCTTTTTGATAGAAAGTGCATGAAATACTGTTTGGAATTACTGTTATTGTTTTAAATGGCAAATTACTTATTTGAAAACTAAACAAGGAAATAATTAATATGCTGTTGGCAATGATTACCTTTATATGGGAGCAATATGCATAAAGGCTGATCTGCTTAAGGTTTTGTCTTCACTGAAGACTGCAGCATGGTGTAGACTTCTGCAATGGGCTGGTTCCTGTGGTGAGGCATAGACTCATGTCAAGGGTTAATCTGCCCTTGCTGCAAGCACTGTGCTAAGCCCCAGGTTGCTAAGGCTGAACTGACCTTGAAATCTACTGCCCGAAAGTACCTGAGAACTTGGGACCTCATTTTTATAGGTACTTAGTTTTAACTTCCATTGATTTTTTTTTTTTATTTTTTTTTTTTAATGAGTAGTTTAAGTCAGTTGATTTGGGTGCCTAGAGATTTTTGACAATCCACTCTTGCATACCCGTGTCATTTAAATAGTTTGGATACACGGACAACATCCTATTTGAATTCAAGATTTGACATTTTTGCAGTACATGATAAACTCCTTTTTTATTAATTCTGAGCTGACTGAACATGGCAGCAATCGTGTACATGATAGGCAGCTCTCCAAAGCCTTGCTTGTACCAAGCCCAGCCTTGCCAAGCTCCCTGGGAGGCTCCTCGACTGCTCCGTGGCGCATGAACCAGATGGGTCTCGCTGGAGCTCCTGCAGCACCAACCCTGAAGGGATGCTCCAGCCAACCACCCTTCTGCCTTTCGTGCTACCATGTCGTCTGAAGTGGCCTCCTCTGCAGACAAAAACCAAGCACACTTTTAAAAGGCCACCAAAACACCAATGGTAACAGATTCCTTTCAGTATTGCTCCTTCAATGACCGAGGGCTGTGGGTCCCTACTTAGTGTTTCATTCTGCTTCATAATAATTTTTAATGGATTGTCTTGAACTCTTTTCACAGCTAGTCATGAGCTAGCTCCTTGCCAGCTCTGAAGACCAACTACTGACCTGCCCTTCCACTTGCTCAGTGGTACTTGCCTCCCACCATCAGCCTTCACCACGCACTGTATAAAGCAGTTGCAGGCAGGGAAACCAACATAAAGATGCTGAGAGGCTCAAAGTGCTCAGTGAGCAGAGCAGAGGGAACCAAAAGCCCACACTATCTGAGAGCTGGTGTCTCTGCTTGGTGCAGCCTTCTGTTAGCAAACAGCGAAGTGTTCCAGTCAACAGAGTTTATAGACATCTAAGATCCCATGATGTATAAACATTAAGATGAACATAACTTACAATATAAAGATTGAGCATATTATTTTTTACATATATCTAATATTTGTAGAAAACTCTTGATTAGCCGTTCAGCAAAGACCTTGTCCCACTGAAACAATTCCTCTTATGAGAAACTGGGATACCCCAGCATCAACATTTGTATTTGTTCTTTAGTGTACAGTGTGCTTATCTAGGAGACAAATGCAGATACTATCTATTTGTCTGAAAATTACTATGAAATATTGTGAATTTTGTTCCATGCTTCAGTACTGTAAAGTGCCTAGAGCACAAGAAATTACAAACTGTGGTTAGGGTCATCTCAGAGGGCTGTTTCATCTCCCCATCTTTACTCATTTAATTTTCTTTGAAGAAAGGCAATTTAGCAGTTTCTTTATCTGGGATTCAGCTGGGCAACCTTCCTGTTCTGCTTGATACATTTACAGCTTGTGTCCCTTCCCGCCTGTCTCCTGCAGACCACTAAATACCAAGATTTGATTACACTCCTGCTTCTGTGCAGATTTTTCCCACCCACGTTGGCCAGATTTCCAAATGCAGCTTATTTGCAGGCCTGGCCAGTGCACATCAGCTGTTACTTTTGATATCCTGCTGGTCTCAAAAGCATATGTAGCAGTCTTACACAAATTCCCATTCATACTTCAGAGGACTTGGGGGCTTTTTAAATGAATTTTCATGACCCCCCCCTTGGATTATTGGCTCTTACCCTTAGTTCAGTTTACAGGAGGGAACCAGGAAACTGAGTGGATTCACCTGTGAATCATGTGAAAGTTGGGTTATTAAGATCTGGAAGTTTTGGCAACAGCCTTGAAAATACCGAAACCATGCAGCAGATGTGCCAGCTGTGTCAGCATCTGCACATCCTATAGAAGGAGAACAAAAAAAAAAGTACTGGCATCAAGACTGAGTTGGTAACTCCTGTCTGTCTTGATACTTGCCTGTTATTACATCTTCTACCTGAAGCTCTTCTCTTTCAGCAGCTTATGGTATAGAGGAAAAGGAGAGGTAGGTCTTTTCAAGCACCAGAAGATCACCCACCTGCCCCCAGCTGTTAAACCCTGCAGGAATCTGTATGTTTTGATCCCTATAAACTGGAAGGATTTTTGCTGCAGGGATTTGAAAGAAGGTGAAGTCTGGTTTTGGTTCTGGGAGGAGGCTTCACTTTCAGTGTTCTCTTGAAGATAGTAACACTTCACACATGCAGTTTCTCAGTCTATCATAAATGAAATAAACCACAGCTATTCTCGATTATTTTTGTTGATATTCATTATTTCCTTGCTAATAAAAAGAATTCTATTTTAAAATCTACCATTCGCCACTTAAAAATATAATTGCTTACCTTTCTATTATTAAATGGAAAATTATGCATTGGAATGATACTGGCAAATGTGGTTTTTCTTTAATGTTGCTTTTTGCTAATGGACGTCCTCTTCCCAGAGGAGCGATGGCATGACTCCCTGCGGAGTGCCAGCAGCCTAAAGAATGTTTTGTACTTGATAGTCTCACTTATTCCCCATCAGTGGAAACCCTTAGTAGCCTGGACTGATTGTCACCCAAGGTGCCAGCACTCTGCCAGTCATCAGGAGTGTTTGGAAAGGACACTGTGAGGAGGTTTTGAAGACTGAGATCCCCAAAATAATAAGCATTTTTGAGTCTTCTACATTGTCTGGTTCCTTTCTGCATGTGAGGCTAATTACTTTTATTTATGGACAGGAGAACTAACAGTAACAGAGGGATGTTTTAAAATTCTAATAAACCGCTACTAATACACTACTTGTGTACTCTTTTAATCCAAATTAGTCAGCAGCACCTGTTTGTTTCACCATGATGTTGGTAGACCTTTAGCAATTCCTGCTTTTGATAACCAATATTTAACTTGTAAGTATAAGTTTTAAAAGAATCTTCATGTTCTTTTTAGTTTAGCTGGGATCGGGAGGACTTTTCTAATAACGCTTTAAAGACCGTGGCAGTTGAGTTTTTTGCTGATCGTCTGCTTGCTTTGCAACCATTTTCACTGATGTTTTTCCTTTTCCCCACAGTTTCCTGGTTAGTTTTATGGTTGATGCACGCGGGGGTTCGATGAGGGGCAGTCGTCATCATGGGATGAGAATCATTATCCCACCACGCAAGTGTACGGCACCAACCCGCATCACCTGCCGCTTGGTAAAGAGGCACAAGCTGGCCAGCCCACCACCGATGGTCGAAGGAGAAGGATTAGCAAGTAGACTTGTAGAAATGGGGCCAGCAGGGGCACAATTTTTAGGGTGAGTTTTTTTTTCTATGAATTTATTCTTTAGACTCATGTTGCACCTTTCATTTCCTTTACCCTGTGGAGCCGAGTAGTTAAACACTAACTCTACCTCATCTGAGTATGTAAGATAGGCTACTTAATCTGAAGTATTAAAAAATGCCAACCTGCCATTCCTTCCAGAAACTACCCTTGTATTTTAAGGGAAGCTTTGCCTCTGTGCTGACTGTAGGGTGGAGCCAAAGGTAAGGAAAGCCATGAAACACCAGGTCCCACCCCCGTCTACTCATGCAACTTGCCTTTGAAGTCAGAAGTCGTCACACGCCTATAACCCAGGACAGGTTTTGACCCTCTCGCTTCTAGAGTATTGGAGAAACATCACTGTCACAAAAAAAGTGTCCTAAAGTTACCCACAAGGACCCAAGTATTGAGGTCTGCTCCTTATGGCACAGCTTGTGCCCAGCTACTGCTGGAGTTGCTGGGAGCTGCCTGGTCTGGTCCCGTGGAGCAGAGCCACAAAGAACCATGGCAGAGCACTTACTGTAGAGCATCAAATAGCACAAATACTAGGAACTGACTTTTTTAAAACGTAAAATAGAGGAAACAATCCACTATGATGTGGCTTTTATTTTTTTTGTCCTAATTATAAATTTTGTTCATTACCATGAGTGGCACCCTGGTGTAAACTGCTGGTTCTGTCGGGAATGACAGCTTGTTCCTAATTTCCCCTTCTCGTTTCTCTTCCTGCTGCATGGATGTTATTCAGTAAACTGCATCTTCCAAACACTCCTCCCCCTCTAAATGAGGGTGAGAGCATGGTTAGCCGAATCCTGCAGCTTGGTCCACAAGGAACAAAATTTATTGGGTAGGATACGTACGGAAAAGATACAGAATGTCTACAGTTTTTCTTTTGTTTCCAATTTTTTGTTATTCCCATTTTATTTTAAGTTTTCTAAAGCTTTCAGTTGATTTATGTCACTGAAAGAAAATCATAGTGGCTTGATTTAATACAGCTCTGCTACTACCTTGTGCTTATAGGCATGTAAAATTCACTGCCAGCATTCTGCTTTCATAACTTCTGTGCTTTTGTAATTTTTTAAATTTCAAGTGTTTCAACTGCATCAAATACATTTTAATACACAGTGACAGTCCTTTAAGTTCAACCCTGTGGTAGAGAAGGTATTTACAGGCCTTAAGTGAGTCTGATTTGGGAAGAG
>NW_008609976.1:18531-71311 GCF_000691845.1 Merops nubicus
CGTGATTGCATAAAGTCTATCATTTATGAAAGATTATTTAGAAGAAACATCATTGCATGAATGGCTTCAGCAAGGTTGGAGAAATACTAATCTTTTCAACCTGCAAGAGGCATCTTATTAAAATAAATTTATAAAGCTACGTATGCTATCCAAAGAAATTGCACTGTATAGTCTAAAAATGTAAGAACGTTTCTGTATATTTTTGATTTGTTTGATAAATTTGTTGTTTTCAAACCATATTGTGAAATTTATTGCATTAGGTTTTCAAAATATTGGTGAGTGTTTGGTGTTCCAGACCTGTTCAATACCTTCTCACTGAGTATTCTTGTTAAATGTCATGCACAAAATTGTGTGGTTTCTAAATATTTACAGAGACAGTATCTGAAATATTAGCCTGCAAAGATTGTACTCTAGTGTTAGTTTTCAGTTTGTACTCTTTTTGAACTAATGAGTAAATGTCTTAAGTAATGTATTTGAATTTTTGCTATTTATTTGCTGTGCACAATGGGAGACAGCAGCTACCTTCCTATTTCTCTTTAAAGGACTTGAGATGAGAGTAATAGCCCGGGTGTTGTTAAAAACATCTAAAAGATACATGGGGAAAAAAAAATACTATCTAACTCTTCCTCATTGGTATTTAATGTGAAAACTGGGCTTCCAACTCATTTGTTTTTCCTCATGATGGCTGTTGTGATTTCTGTGCTCGAGTACCTGATGGGTTAATGCACCCAACACCTTGCCAACGTACAGCACCATAGAAGTGCTGCATCCTTCTCCCATCAGCTGATGCTACTTCTAACCAAGTCACTGCAAAGCAATGAAATCCTTTACAACCTCTGTAGGAAAATAATGATACTGTCTATTTAAATGTCTTAAAGCTGCATAATCCATAATTGTTCACTTACTGTGTGATTTCAGTCGGTTTGTCTGAGCATACTTGAAAATGCATTTCTTGCCTGTGAAGTGTTTGGCCAAAGTGTCTGTTTTGTTGAGGAATGACACATGAAGTGAATGGTGGTTTCTGTCGGTGGTTCACAATAACTGTTCAGTAGTGCACTTGCAGTCCTCTGTTGAAGGTACACTGTCTGGTGACATAGGTGTATTGTTAACCACCTCCTCGTTCCCTTTCCTTCCCCCCGATACGTTTGACAGTAACTAATATAAATGTGGTTGTGATGTTGCTTAAGTCAGAGAAATACATTCTGAAAAGATCTAAACGTTCCCCAGTGATGTTTACAGTGCAGAAGCTGCAGCTGTGATTTTGGGCACAAAAACTGGAAAGTGAAGCTAATGAGAAACAACCTTTTGTGTTTCACAGGGGCCTGCAGCAAGAGAGCCAGGGAGAGCTTTGAAAAGTTTGGGACTTAGTTTGCAGTTCAAAACCTACATGCATGTGTGGTTCCTGCTGCAGTCCATAGCTGTTGCATGCGTTTGGATAGCTGGGCTGTTTCTGAACTGATTTTAAATCCCTTGAGCTGAATCCAAATTTTGACTGTGCTAATGCCATTTAAAAGTCAGTGGTGCTGTATGTGCTGGAGGCAGGTTGGATCACCTGGGATAAATGAGCAGGGAGATCTCTCCTTAGCAAAAGCTGTCACTATTTTTTATGCAGGCAGCTGTTGCAGGAAATCTGCATTTAAAAATGAGCTATATATGAATATTTTAAAGTTATCTATTAATTAAGATTTAAATGGTAAAGGATTGTGCAGCTTTGGCAATTTTAAAAACATTTTTACTCTAACAGTGTTAACTATCTAAAATGACTGTAGTTTTCTTAAGGACTTAACACCTGTAGGAATTAAGGAAATTAAGGGCAGTGAGAGAATAGAGGGTTAAAAATAACACGATTCTTTTTTCTCTAGCCCTGTCATAGTGGAAATCCCACATTTTGGATCAATGAGAGGAAAGGAGAGAGAACTAATTGTACTTCGAAGTGAAAATGGTGAAACATGGAAGGAGCACCAATACGACAGCAAACATGAAGATTTAACTGAAATACTCAATGGCATGGATGAAGGTAAAATTTTTCTCAAAGCCTTAGCAAGCCTTACCTTTGTGTGAGCTTGCTAACATGGACAGACTAAAGCAACCTAAAACCAAACAGTGCAGTGGATGATCTGACTTTGGGGAATACAGTGTGTGTTACATATTAAACTAAGGGAAAGAACGTAAAGCAGAATTGTTCAGCAGTGTCCTGGAGACATCCTGAAATGAGTAGTACGTTTTGGTCTGAAGTCTTGCCAAGTTTAAGCAAAGTTGCACAGTTGCTTTACAGCATGAAGTTGAGAATAACATCCCAGCTGGAGGTAAGCATGTTTCTGCTGCTCAGGCAGGGCCACGTGAAGGTCATTCCAAACCAACAATGAAGTGTAAATATCAGTTCTATTAGACTTTCCCACAGATGCAGACCTCACCCCATAGACCGTTCTTCTTTGAAATGCTCTTGTTAGAAGTTGTCTCCCACAAATACACAACCTGCCTTTCTGATGCCCATCTGTGAAGTCTGGCTCCCTTGTTTTGTTTGAACATTGCTGTTTATGTGCGAGTCCCTTAAGATGAGAGGACTCAGCTGTACACAATTTATCAGAAGATGTTGTGACAGATGGCTGCTGCAGACGCATCATGGGCAAAGCCAGGCTGGGGCTGCAGTGATCCTTTGGCATGGTTTTCTTTTCCTAGCAAGTATTTTTCAGTACTTGTGCTGAAAAACCATTGCTTGAGCTCTTTGTGTCTGAGTGTGAATGAAATCACTTGTGGTTTGGACTTCAGTCTTTTATCAGCATTGATCCACAGGATTTTCTCTGGATAGCTTCCTACAGAAAGTCACGGTGTGGTGGAGTACAAACTGCAGGGAAGTTCTTTCATTACCTGCAAAAGCATTTGAAGCAAATGATCAGGCTGTGGATGGCAGCCATGGGAGGTACCTGAGCAGGTTCTGTCTGTGATCCTGGCCTCTCCTGGTTCAAAGGGAGCAGTCTCAGCAACAGAGACGGTTTAAGAACCTGGAAAGGAGAGTTGTGCTGTTGTGGGGGGCTCCCTCTATGCCTAAGATTTAGCATTTTTAATGATCCCATGGTCATCTGGGAATGGGAACAGCAAGGATGGGCTTGTGTAGTATTTTCACTTCAGAGTACTTGAGCTGCACATGAGCTTGCAAAAATAGAGAGCAACAGTGAAGATCTGCTTGTCATATGATGATCCCTTGTGGCTATTTATGTCAAAATAAACCTAAAAGAACCAATCAGACAACAGGGCAGAAACATTGCAAATGTTGGGTCAGTGAGTTTGGAAAAATACAATAAACCTGATGACTGAAGGGTACCTAAAAGCAGTAGAACACGCAGAAGAGTTAGCATGGCCAAAGGTAGTGCTGCTGGGGGAAGAATTGCTTCAGGATCAAAGCCAGGAGTTGCAGCCTTTCTGAAAGATAAATCTCACCATCACCCCTCCTTCTCTGTGCACTGGCATGAGATAGGAAGCAATGATTTGGCATTTGGGCAAAGTATTGGTCCCTTGTTATGGGTGAGGTAGTCAGAACTGTTTAGCAGCTTGCTTAGTTGCTTCATGTGCTTTCCAAGCTGAGTTTAGTTCAATTTTGGGACAGGAAATCTGGGCACAAAAACACTGTTATAAAGTGCTCCAACTTGCATCACTTATGAAAGAGCACTCCAGAGGTGCCATATGGATAAATCCACATTTTACAGAGAAGAGAGCAAGATAAATAAAAACACTTTGAGAGAGGTGGGCATGAAGCCATCAGTACTTAAAGCCTAAAATAATAAGCTTCACAATTTGGAGTCAAAGTACAACTTTCTGATCTGTTGGATGTTTCAGGTGGCTCTTCACTTCTGGGGAACTGCTGTTTGAGGTTAGCAGGTATACGTCCAACCAGAGAAACATCAGAAAGTATAATGGACACTGGACTATTCCTTTAGAGTGAAAATATTTGGCACCTTAAAAGCCAAACCACAGAAATGCCTTTTACCAATCCAGGCAGTCATTTATGAGAGAGAAAAGAGAAAAAAAACACTGCAGACACACCCAGAGAAATGTGTTGATTATTTGTTCAGTTCATTTAAACTTAGTACTTCTCTAGTTAGGAAAAAAAAAAAATTAACCACAGAAGCCCACAACCCTGCATTGGAATAGTATAAGGATCTTGACAAAATTCTGCTACAGTTAAATGACACCTTTTCTGTGTAAAAGAAAAGACCTTTTCTATGTAAAAGGTCCAAGCAATTAAATAAAATGACATATTAAGAGCAGGCTGGTTTCTTACAAAATGCCTCAATTAGACTTGGCTCTGAAGAAGTATCTTGCATTTCAAGAGCTATAACTTTGCAAGAAGCTTTATTCCAGGTATGAACACTGGAGGCAGAAGCATTCTAATTGAAACAAAAAGCAGCCACATAGTCATTTCTAGAAGTTTAGTGTGTCTTTGCAAGGAAATTCATCTGCACAGCCATCTCTAAATGCCCTAATTTGCCACAGGAGTGCCCCTTTTACTGTTAAAAGCAACTGGTTCATTTTGTGCTAGACCTGTTGTGAATCATGAGTTCTTTTCCATCTGTGTAGTGAAGGAGGACTATCAGGCTTTTACTCACAGCTTCTTAATATGCTGAATTTTTAAAGATGCAGTTTGCTCCTCTGATCTGCTTTTCCTGATTTGCTCTTCCACTTAGCTAGTGGGGATGAGAGCGAGGACATCTTCGCTTCTCATCGTCCTTGGGGACTGCTGAAAACCTGCCTGTTCTTCACTGGAAGCAGCACCATCTGCTGGAAAACCTGGTGTCAGACTCAAATAATCCAAAACAGGAGGCAGCACTTCAGGGCACCGAATGCAGGATTAAACAGTACCAGAAATTTGCTTTTATTATCATGAAAGAACAATGAATATTAATGTAAAGAGTCAGTTCTTTGGTGCTGTCAGGTTTCTGCTTAAATAGGTTTTATTCTAAAGATGATGCCCTACTTAGGCAAATATAGGGCTGAGGGAATACAGGAAATTTGGCATCTTTAGGAAGAGAAGAAATTTGGTTCTAAACACAACAGTAGCAGTTCACAGCTCTCAGCCATATTACATTTATCTAAACTGGAATCAAGTAAATTTATTTTTTTTTTTGGGGGGGAGAAGGGAGGAAAGAAGTTCTCTGTTTTGTAATTGGTAAATAGGTTATGTTTTTCAGCCAGGCTTCTTTTAGATTGAATTTTTGTTTGCTTTTTACATTCCTGCACCATTCACAGGTACCTGCAGACAAATTGCAGACATAACTGCACCCACTGGGACAGCTAATCTTTTGACAGGCGTTTGCAAACTAGTGAGTGAGCCAAGAAATGCAAATATTTGTAGCTACAATAGGCTTGCAGCTGCACAGTAGTGTGGTTTGAGATGGGATGCAGGAGTTTTTACAGAACTCCTACTTTGAATCTACAGAGCAAACTACAATGTGACCTTGTCTATGCTTGAAGTTTAAAAAACCATCATAAATCACTCTGCAGTGATTTTGCCACATTTGCAAGAAGTTTTTAAACCTATTGCTGTTATATTTCATGTTGTGAATGGAAAGATAAGAGACTGTGAAAAAATAGAAAAAAGAGCACATAAAGGACATTGCCTCATTTGAGGACGAGACCTCCTCGTGGCCCTAGGAGCATCTAGTTTTGTATGGGAAATGCTGAAGCTGGAAGGGTGTGTCTAGGTACCAGCATTTTTAAGACAAGCCTCACTGCCCTCAGCTTCTCCTTGTCCCTTCCCCTGTGTTCTTTCTGCCTCCATCCATCTCCTGTACTTTACTCAATGTGAGTGCTGCTTCCCTGTTGCCCCACATTTCGTGCATATCTGTATGGGGGAAACTGGCATCCTGTGCTCTTCCCACCTTTCAGTCTGTGCAGTGACAAAGTCAGCGCTGCTGCAGGAGGGCTGCAAAACCCAGAGCACTGTCCAGTCTGCTAAGTACTGGTGAGATTTGCTTTTTCAGTGCTAGCAAAACTCTTTTAAGGCCTTGGTAAGGGAAATCGGATACCAGATCATACAAAGACACCTTGAAGCTTGTGAAATAGCCAGGTGTTCTGTGACTTCTCTCATTCCATCTCCAGATAGAAGATACTTGCTCTGCATTACTTCTGTTCAGGAACCTTAATGTAATGTTCATGTGGTAGCATGGGCTAGAGAGTGGGGAGGAGTGATCTACCTTTCACCCCTCTTTTCCTTCTCTCCATCTCCTTTCTCCTCCATTGCTCCCACCAGCCACCTTAGGGTAAGGGTACCACACATTCGGGGGGCAGGGGAAGACATATATGCACAGAATAGTCACAATACCTTTCTTTTGACTTAGTAAAACTTAATGACCATAGATGCTCTTTGGGCTTTTAGCACAAACCTGGGAGACAGTGACATCGAGAGACTCTTCTCAATTTGGCCACTAACTAACCTTGCTGCTTTAGCTCTCTCTGCTGTGCCATCCCTTTCTGTAAGAGAAGGTGCACAGCATAATTCTCTGTGGTTAAAAAATCCCCCCCACAAAACCTAACCAACCAACCAAAAAAATCCTTTGAGGTCTTTAATTGAAACAGTGCAGAGGAATGAAGTGTCAGCAACTGAGGAAAATAGTTATGGCAGCTCTATCTGTAAGACACATGAGGTGAGGTGTGTTTGGGAAATGTGACCTCTCCCAGGACCAGTTTTCCCTGTTTCATTAATTCTGTCATGCTAATGTTGCATTTCTCAGGGCAGTCAGAGAGGTGGTTTAATTGCTTATCATCTTTTTTTTTATTTTTCTGTTAGAGGGCAACTTCATATAGAAGCTTGGATGCGTATTATCCAAACATAACCTTGCTATGTATAGTCCAACTCCTCTCCATGCCTGACTGTTGTTCTGCCACTCCAATCTTTACCTCTTCTTCCTCTTCTGAAGGAGAGCTCCTACCAGGCTCAAAGGATTTTGAAATATTCTTATACAAAACACTAATTTTTCTACTTCAGGAGACTTTACTTTTAATTATCCTTCATCTCTGTGAGCATTTCACAGTGGGTTTAGTCTCTAGCAACAAGCAGGAGAATGCATAGGATTTACCAGTCAAGATTATACCTGCCTGGGAGTTTAAGAATCCAGTTTGTCTCAGGCACAAGCCATTGCCTCCAGAGGCTGCAGGCAGAATACTCAATTCATTAGAGGGCTTCAGATATCAATCTCTAAGTCAAAGTAAATGGAAGCTCACATTATAAGAAATTATCTGCTTCTGGTAGGTACAGATGATCCACAGCAACACTGCAATTAATCCAAATTACCTGCAGAAAGCTTTAAAATGGAAAACTGACATTTTGCCCAATTTATATTCTAATTCTCTTGGAGCTGTAATTGAGGTTACATGTTCAGAGGAGGAAAATATCTCAGTCACATGAAGAATTTTACAAGTATCTTTTGTCTTGGTACCTTTTCTGGTCCTACTCTTCTCTCTTGCTGTGTCTAATAGAAAAGTCATCCTTCGAGGAACAAGCTTTCTTCTTTAGGAATGTGGTGCCCTTTTAAGAAGAAAAATAAGAGCAGAAACTTGTGGAGTGCTGGACTGAAACCCCATTACAATAGCTAAAAAGGCCAAGTGCAGGAAATTACAGGAGAAATGCATGACAGTTGTGTCATTATCTCAGTTTGTGAATAGCTGGTATCACAGGGATCTCATGAGTGAATAAATACACACACACACACATATGGTTACATAATTAATTGTACTTCTGACATACCACAGGATTTTCCTCAGTGCATAAATGTCTATGCCATCTAGCTAATGGATTAGTTAATATGAGTAGATACTCCATGCACTTCTCTGAGCCCTGGCAACCCTGTGAGCTGGGAATGTGGCCAAGGGCACTACTTGTTGATGACCTGTTCCTATTCCAGTTGTCTCTGAGGATACACTAAGTTTTTTTAGGAGCTGTGGCGCACAATGCAGTTGTTTTGGGGCAGATACCTGAACAGCTGAAAGCCTGATATGGGAAGAGATCCTTGCTATGATTTCATTGGTAGTGCTGGCAGAGAGTGCTGTCACATCCATGGTTTACTGGAGAGCTCAGTGTCTGGTCAGGATCACATGGATGCCAGCCTGGGAGACAACTTTCTCAACTGCCTTAGCTGGGCAAACTCTAGATAGCACCTCACTTGGTGTGAGGTGAGATAGTTCATGAACTGCCTGTGATTTCCTGAGGTTGTCTGCATGTTGGAGTTGAAACAAAACCAAAAACAGACCAAAGAAACATTAAAAACCAAACCAAACAAACAAAAAAACCACACAAAAAAGCCCCAACAAACACCTCCTCAGGGATTTTAAGGCATATTCGAAACCTCACATTCACAGATGTGTCTGTTATGAACCTGAGCAGGTAATGTTTGAATGTTTTAACTGTCTTGTACCACCAGAGCTGGACAGTGCTGAGGAGCTGGAGAAGAAGCGTATCTGCAGGATCGTCACGAAGGATTTCCCTCAGTACTTCGCAGTGGTCTCACGGATCAAGCAGGAGAGTAACCAGATCGGCCCAGAGGGCGGGGTGCTGAGCAGCACGACGGTGCCACGCGTCCAGGCCTCCTTCCCTGAGGGTGCTCTAACCAAAAGAATCCGTGTGGGGCTCCAGGTAAAGGTGCCCTTGTGTTCATATCCCCAGCGCCTACAAGCGCATCGTTAGTCTTAATGAGTGAGGCTTGCAGCGAAGGAGCCTGATGCTTCTTAGCAGCGCGCTGCAAGGTGGGTAGTGTTCACAGCTGAGACTGGACTGGCACGTCTCTGCCTCTCAGTGCCCCCTCCAGTGCCACTGGTGCAGTCGTCCTCTCTGTGGCAAAAGCCCAGCTCCCCTTTTATCATCACGGTTGAGTATTGCTTAGAGCCTGAAGAATGGAGAGAAAAGCAAAGACCTGGAGCCACCACAGCCTCGGTGGTGCTGTCTGCCACCCTCCTGTTGGCCATGGCTGCCAGCAGCCCTGAGCTGCACAGCCCCTGTGCAGTCCCAGTCTCCCGTGGCAAAGTGGCAGTTTGTGATTGGTGTCACTGGGCTGCCTTTTGCTGTAGGGATATATTTGGTAAGGATTTCATGCAGCTTTTTGCCAGCTGTTACAGGGTCAAAGACCTCCCATGTACACCTGTCATAGCTTAGGCCATTCACCATTCGTGTTTCTAGAGATGGGTGGAATCTGGGAAGAGTAAATAGCTTAAAGAAAGTGGAGAAATACTCTGTAGGAGGGAGCTTTTTCTTTGTTTTCTGTTCATTATCACTTAAAATTACTTAATAATTTGACAAGTCTGATAGGTTCATGAAATAGGGATGCTGATTTGGATACCAGTGCTTGGAACTGACACTTGAACATTTCTTTTAATGATATTTCAAATCTAATGATGATTAATTTTGAGAAAATGGAAACTGCTAGTAGGTTATACAGCTGCCTTTCCAGAGCTCTCTGGTATGAAGGAAGCACAATGTCTTCATATGCAGTGTTGTGACTGCTGAAATTGCAGTGTAGCCATATATTCTATACGTATCAACACATTGTGCAGTTCAAATAATGGAGAAAGTCACAGGTCAGCCAGATTGAAACAGACTTGAAGGGTTTTTTTTAAAAAAAAAAAGGTGAGAGGATGCAAAACCCCATTTCCCATAAGACGTCTGTCACTTTAGAGTTAGTTTCATGTGACCAAAACTACACAAATTCTATAACATTTCTCCTTATTATTTATTAAATATCACTCCTCACTGTGAATTAAAAACAAAACCAAGCATGCCCTGAAAAACTCTCAGCAAATACTGCAGGCACGCTTCTGAGATTTTTAGTTTTACTCTACAAGTTAGCTATTAGGAAATTATAAGAGGGTTGTTGAGAAAAATGCTAAGCATGAATTGTATTAATAATCACCCTCGAGACCTATAGGAGAAGGCTGAGTGGGGAAAAAAAAAGAAATACAATTCTACAGAAGATAAAAGGCAAATTTAATTACCTTTTTGAAAACAGTGCTGCTTGTCTATAACTGATTTGTAGCTCCAGTCGAACCACTTTCCCTGTGTTGACAGGCTCAACCAGTTCCAGAGGAGATTGTAAAAAAAATCCTTGGAAACAAAGCAACTTTCAGTCCCATTGTCACTGTGGAGCCAAGAAGAAGAAAATTCCATAAGCCAATAACCATGACAATCCCTGTGCCACCTCCATCAGGAGAAGGTGTGACCAATGGGTATAAAGGAGACACGACGCCCAGCCTTCGACTTCTATGTAGCATCACAGGTTAGAGAAGATCATGCTTTTTGTGAAGATTTCTGTGACAGCAATGTCTCTGCATTCACTCTCATAACTGTACCCTTCATACTTTCTCAGTAAGAGAACATCGGTGTGCTTGGGCCAGTAGGGTTCAGATTGGTTCTCCTGAGCAAAGCCAGCTGAGGTGAACTGAAAGGCTCCCACTGATTCCCTGGGCTTTGAATCTGGTCTCATGCCATTGTAGAAGTACTCTGATAACAGATACTAAATGCTATTTTATGTTTAGCCATTATGAAGAAGTTCAATCTTGAGTATTTAACATGGTTGTCAGTAAAAGTAGTTGGCAGAAATAATTCTGTCCTAGCTGATATCAGGGTAGGTTTGCTATTGACTTGTAGGTATGTGTTCTGCTTACACCAGCATTGTTTTCTGCTGTGTAACTTCTGATGTAATGAAGGATCCAGAGCAGGATGCTGCTGGCTGCCCATGCCAGTCATGTGTTTTGTCCAAAAGATCTTCATTGCAAGAGATAGGAGTCCATGAAGTAGAAGCAGTAAAGCACAGGAACAGTTTGCCCAGAGAAGCTGTGAGTGCCCCATCCATGGAAGTGTTCATGGCCAGGCTGGATGGGGCTTTGAGCAGCTTGGTCTAGTGGGAGGTGTCCCTGCCCATAGCAGGGGGTTGGAACTAGGTATTCTGTAAGGTCCCTTCCAACCCTGACAATCTCTGATTCTATACTGTGTGTCTCAGCTGTTGGACAACATTATTGTCTAGGTCCTCTTTTTACATGTGAAGCAAAATAAGGTATTATGTAGTCTGTGTATGCTTAGTGTTTGAAAGAAACTCACTGTGGTTTATATTTACACAGGAGGTACATATTCTTATGTAGTCCGTTTATGCTTAGTGTTTGAAAGAAACTCTCTGTGGTTTATATTTACACAGGAGGTACTTCACCTGCACAGTGGGAGGACATCACAGGCACCACTCCCCTGACATTTTCAAATGACTGTGTCTCATTCACAACCAACGTTTCAGCCAGGTATGGTAACAGAGCTTGCCAAATGCACCCAGGGAGTCATTATCCTTGATTAACAAAGTGCATAATTGTGGGTTTAGTTTTTGGCTTTTTGTAAGGCTTTTGCAAGACTGATGAAGCAGTACTGGACCAGATGCTTCTTTGTTGCTATGTCTCAGCATCCTACACATTCAGAGCTGCACACAAAACTTTGTCCTGGCCTTTTCTGCTGCAGTGATGTCTCCTGGCAATCACACAAGGTGTTTTACTGAAGGCTGTGGTGCCACACAGGGGCTTGCTTTTCTGCAAACAGCAACAGAAAAGAAAGCTTAAAATGCTCATTCAGTAAAAAAACCCAGGGGATTCATGACAAAGTATGTGTTTAAAAATTTAAAAGTTTCTGGTTGCAGGCTTTTTAGTTGAAAATTACATGAAATTACTCTCACAAAAATATCATTTGCCAAAAAAAATCATAGTTTGAAATTAATTCTGATGGACCTAGTGGACTTAGATGCTGATGGGAGACATTCAAAAGGATTGGTAAAAATCATGCATCCTAGTGGAGAAAATCCCTGGTATGCCAGGTAAAGCATTTAACACTCAGTATGTAACATCTGCACCTACAAAAACCTTTGCAAAGAAAGAGAATTGCTGTAAGAACCAAATAGATCAGACCTGAAATACTGTGGAAAAGACTCATACAAAACTTTATATTAAAATATTTATAACTTGTTTCAAAATTGTCAGCAAACCTTTAATCGTATGATGAGAAAATAAGAGTATAACATCCACCTGTTTGGGAAACTTCACCGTGGGCATATTTGGTTTCAGCTTATATGGGACATGTGATTTTGCTGTGCCTATGTGTTATAAAGGAGGTTGTTTCAGGAAATCAAAGATACAGAGAAGCATCAACACATTACAATATACAATATGATGTGTGGTCACAAGAAATACAATTTCCTTGCTTTGGCTTCAAAAGAGGCTTAAAATAGAAAGTTTTATGAAATATCAGTGTGAGAGGGGTTGAATAAATATATCAACGTTTTATTGCCAGGTATTCCCATTTTCAGATGGTTAAAGCCCAATTTAAATTAGAAGGAAAATGACAGTTTTGGGAAGTCTGCAAGGAGAGCATGCATGTAAAATGGCAAAGGATCACAGGACCTTGTTTCTCTTTAAAAGCTTAAGCAATATTTGAGCATAATGTTGTTGTTGAGACAGAGACAACACAGCAGGTTGTGAGCCAGAAGGCACTTTTATTGTTCTAACAAGCCTTTTTATACCTTTTCTTAAACATGTATGTCTATATATGATTGGTTTAGTCAAGGATCAACAGTTCATGATTGGACAACTTTTCTCTGCTGTCACTTCAAGAAGCTTCCTTTATGTGTTCCTTCTGTCGGTCTGGCAGTTGCTTCTGGCAGTTCCTTATCTTGTTTACTCCACTGCTCTCAGCAGTTCCCAGCCTCTTCAGAGATACACAGTTATCTGCTTGCATGTGATCCCTCGGACCAGCCGAGGTTCCCACAGCATAATGAAAAGCTGACTGAATGATTTGCTTTTTCCCACTCAGATTTTGGCTCGCAGACTGCCATCAAGTGCTAGAGACTGTTGGGCTGGCAACACAGCTTTACAGAGAATTAATATGTGTTCCCTACATGGCAAAGTTTGTGATATTTGCCAAAATGAATGATGCTGTGGAATCCAATTTGCGTTGCTTCTGCATGACTGATGACAAAGTGGACAAAACTTTGGAGCAACAAGAGAACTTTGAAGAAGTTGCAAGAAGCAAAGACATTGAGGTATGTTTCTTATGCAGAACTGGCTTCATCCTTGTAAAGGGACAATATATTTTCCAAGTGGCAACAGGTCCTGCAAAAGCCACTATAAGCCCAGTTAAATAAAGGTTCACAGCACAGCAAGGCTGTGTCAAACAATTTCTTGAAAGGAGGCCAAGAAAGGATAAGGCAGGGGGAACACGAGGACCTGTCTCCAGGTGGCTGCCCCAGGCTGGTCTGCAGTGGGTTTTGTATGCTTTGCTGTTGAGTAGCCCTGGTTGGGCTTCACGGTCATCTGGCCTGGAATTCCTTCCCGTTGGCCCCACAGACACACAGTCATGAGTAGGGCTGGTTAGTGATGAACATGTCATCATCAACTCACTGCTTCTTGAAGGAAATCTGTGCCATGTTACTCCACAAAAGCCACTCACATGGCTCACGATTTCCCAAGCTGCCTGCACTCATAATACCTTGCCATAATGCACAAGGATCTTCTGATTTGCTGTTGAATTTAATTTGAGTGAGTATTTATGCTGAACTCAGGAGCTATGACGGGGGAAATCACAATATCTGATTATGTGCATGGATCTACTATGAAAGAAGGTTTTATTGACTTTTTACTTTTGTTTATTACTTTGATAGGTTCTGGAAGGAAAACCCATTTACGTTGATTGCTATGGAAATCTGGCCCCTTTGACTAAAGGAGGACAGCAGCTTGTTTTTAATTTTTATGCTTTCAAAGAAAATAGACTGCCATTCTCTATCAAGGTAAAAGCAACACAAGCCTAATAATTCTGGTGATTTACCCCCCCCCACTGGTGATAACACTTTTTCAGCCTGATAGGACTAACTTACCCTGAGGATTTATGTACCATTGTTTAATTTGTGAATAACATGGAGCTGGTGCTTTCTGTGAAGCTGCAAAAGAGCTACTACAAAAAAAAACTGGGATCAGGATACTGATTATATGGATTCACAGTTTTTTATTAAAACCATATCTCAAGTTAGACCTCCAGAATATTGCTTGCAGGTCACTATTTCCCAGGAACTAAAGGACATGCATTCAATAGCATACTGTACAGCAGAACAGCCTCCACAAAGTCTGCACAGGCTACTCTAAATTACCACAGATGGACACTCACTTGCCTTAGCCTTATCATAGCTTCTGTGTGAAGGTTTTTAAGCATTTTGCTAAGTGCAAGTGCAAATCATGGCAGAAAAAAAAAAGGAAAAAAAAAGAAGAAGGGTAGCAGAAAATGTCTCTCAGTAATATGCTAGTAAAACTGTCTGGTTGGACTCATTCAACATCTTGTCTTGAATGGATTTAGCAGCAGAGAGCTTCAGGTTGATCTGACTCTTTCATTGTAACACCTTTTCTCCTTTAGCACCTCAGGCTGAGCTCCAGCACAGTAACAATATTAGTCTGTACCATTAGATAGCTTCTTGTGGAAAGAGACTCTGAGAAACCCTCCAGAGACCTCCTTTAGGCAACTGAAGTACTACATATTGCTAGCCTGTACTAAAATTTCCTTTCTAGGTAAGAGACACCAGCCAGGAACCTTGTGGTCGGTTATCGTTTTTGAAAGAACCAAAGACTACAAAAGGACTGCCACAAACAGCTGTTTGCAACTTGAATATCACCTTACCAGCACACAAAAAGGTATTTTTTTTAGGAAAAGTAAACATTTCCTTAGGGTTGGTTTGGTTTTAATTTTGCTCCTTTAGTTTTTTGTCTTTTTTATGTTTTCCTGCTACTGATAAAGAGACCCTGTGAAATGCCAGTAATGAGAATGCTTTGGAACATGATAAAGGCTTTTTGAATTTATGTTTTATTGGTTTCCTGTTCGTAGAACGCTTTTAAAGTCTCTTGTTACTGTGGTGTCAAGTTCCTATAATTTTTATGATTCTGTTTACAGCTCATGCTTCAGCCTGCAAGTCATAGGTTTATGCTTTCAGTAATGTCACGTGTTGATTTGCATTGGATGTAAGATTTTTTTTTTTTCTTTCTTTTGTGTTGACATTTTGGATTTGCTTTGCCTTATAAATCAGCTTGCATTTTGTGCTCCCAACTCGGTCCTTTTCATATCCTGATATTCTTTTCCCTGCTGTCCATTATAATATTCCTTGTCTCTGCAATGCATCTTGGGACCAAAAGGAAACAGAGTCAGATCAAGATGATGAGGTAATACAAACACTGTCTTCTGTTTTTATTTCCTTCAGATTTAGTGAAGAAAAGTAATATGTTATATAAAAACCCCAAACAACTATTTTAACCTATGGCATTGAAATGATACTTACAGAATAATCATATACTCAGTATTTGATAATCTGTTGCAAAACAGTAGGAGTGCACAAATGTGGAAAAAATGTGATTATAGGTTATAAAATCAAACCAAAAATTGAATAATAGCAAACTAAAATTTAACTCGCTTTCTTCTGAGAAAGGATATAACTATAAAATTCTAAACAAGTTGATTTTTGGTGAAATCAAGAAGAGTTTAGTGGACATGATTCTACCTCTTGGAGGTGTACCACTAATGCTTTGGTAACTTGTACTTCTGAGAAGGAAAGAAGGATTGCTGAGGTCACAATAGTGCCCTATAATGTTTTACTCCTGAAAATAAATGGGATTCTTCTGAAAATTTAAAATAACCCAAAACAATTTCTTTATATGTGTACAAATGTATTTTCAAATAAACCTCAGATCTTTACAGCTTAAAAATGCACTGTTTGCTGGAAAGTGCAGCATTAGAGTGTCAGGAAATGAGAAGGTTTTACTCATTAGAGGTGATAATAAATGAGATCACCTTGTAAAACTACATAGATGTATCCCATATACATTGCAGCAAGTTTTCTTCTCTTCCTGGTGGCAAATAAATAGCAGTAGTCACCTGCTGATTAAAACAATAGCAATAGTTAAAAACAAAACAAAACAAAACACAAAAGCCAAAACAGTCCTTACACGTTAAAAAAATAACAGCAACCACATCAGTTTGCCTCCACAGGATTTGCTCCCAGTGAGCTATTATATAGCTATAACAATAGTTTCCTTTCTAAACAAACTGTATTTTTAGCCACATAATCAGGTGAGCTGATCTCTGAAGGATTTTTAGTATTTACAACATCACACTAGCAGCTACGCCACTGAATACAGCGACTTACAATGCAATTTATTAGTTAACAAGAGCAATTTGCTTTCTAATCTGCATCTTTGCATTTTGTGCCTATTAAAAAAAATCCCCTCCCATGCCTTTTTTGTCCTTAATGTATTCACTTTAAAGCCAGTGTACATTGTGGTTTATGTGCTTTCAGGAAAAACTAATGCGGGGAGAAATATTTGATTGGTCTAAGTTGTACTCTTATGAATGTTTTGTGTTTGTATCTGTATCTGTAGTCTTCCATGTCAATCTCCTGTTTCTAGCCAAAGGTGGTTTATTTTACAGAGAATGAACAATATCAATGTAATTTCTAGTAGTGTGAAGCAGTTTATTAAATGATAATGAGGTAATAGAGTATTGAGATGCTTCAAGGCAGGATCATGAGCTACATCTATCTAAGCTCTTCTACTTGATAAGCAGAGATGTTGTGAGCAGGGATGATCCCGTGGGGTAATCTCTTCGGGTTGCAATACCAACCCTGCTTGCTCCAAAAGGGCAGCCATTCACTGCAGGTTTCTACCCCCTTCAGTAGCCATGCTCCCTGCTCCACAGTGCCTGACACTCATTACATGGCAGACTGGAATGGAGACAGGCTCTGTCCATTCACTGCCTGCTTGCCCAAATCTGCCTTCAGCATGCCTTCCTGAACATGAATGGAAACACCCGTTCTCCCTTCCTCGGGGAAGCGTGTCTCTCAGAACGCCACCCGCCGTGCTGAGGTTTGGCGGTTGTTCTGTGCAGATGGGGGTGGTGGTGCTGGGGGAGCTAACCAGCAGTGTGTTTTGTTGCAGACTGAGAAGGCTGACCGGCGCCAGAACTTTGTCTCCCTTGCTTTACGTAAGCGCTACAGCTATCTGACTGAGCCTGCAATGAGTGAGTTGCTCTTACAAAAGTACTAAACGATACAGGCGTGATTTGTCGTAAGAAGAGACATTTTTTCTATAAACGTTGTATTTGGTGTCACTATGGAAAAAAAAAAACAACAAAAAAACCACCTATCTAAAAAAAAAAAACTCTTGGATGGTCTGTGAACTCTTGTGTTGTGAGAGCTTGAAGAATCCTGACTGGCAAATAACACGTGTTAGTTAAGTAAAAATACACTAATTTTTTAAATGTTCACGTAGCTTCTGAGCTAGAAGGGTTGCAAATTCCTTTCAAACCAAGTCTGTTCCTCTTTCCTTTGAAAAACTACAGAGAGCTGCTGTAGAAGGGAATGTTATGCAAAAGTTCAGCAAGGCTGGAGAGTGCCGTTCAGATAAACACTTAAATGTTTAGATGCTTAGCCAAAATGGACTCTCATATTTTATATTTTCCCTCTTCTTTCTCCTCCCCTTCCCTTTTTCCTCTGTTCCCTGCAGATGCTTTTTATTCCCTGGCACCACACATTGCTTTCTCTTAAACTTACGTTCCCCTTGACCAGACCTGTGGCATTCCTTTCCTTCTCTGTTAAATACAATAATGTATTTGGCTTAGCTTTTCTTCCCTCACCTTTCCTTTCTGAGGTTGAGTGTTATTGGTTCCCACTCCCCAGCTTTTTCTCAACTTTTTTTTTTTTCCCCCTCGTGGGTTCTCAGTTGCTACCCTGCAGTAGACCCTTTGATATAATTCCATAAAATCCATAGACAAACTTCATCAGGTCTTGGGACTTCCCACTGGATGGCTGCTGTTTAATTAATCCTATAAGATCTGTGGCTTCTTTGGATCAGATGTGCTCCAGAATACATTGCACTTCTCAGGCCTGGAAGAAGACTTCAAGCATATAACATCTGAAGAAGCTATCAGATCTGCTGAGACATCTTGATGGACTGTTAAGGTATAGTCAAAGGCTTGGTGGGAACGGAGAGGGAGCAGGAAGTTGCTTGAAAGGAGTTTGATGACTGTGTATCTTGCTTACAGTTAGTTTTGCAGGCCTCATTGGGTGAAAACAAAAAGGTCCATTAAGTCTCATTTGCAAAATGTTGAAGGGTAAAAGCCTAAGCTTACTTGAGCTGTAGTCAGAGACAATCCTTGGGCTAGAACAGTAGAAGTTCCTGACCATTCTTTAACTATTCTATTGCTTTTGGCAACAGTTACTACTTAAGGCTATGAGCTACCCAAGAAGAGTATGCAGAAATTATGATGTTTGCCAGGAAAGATCATAAATAGTGGTTTGGCCATCAGCCTGAGCACCACCTCCTGTGCATACCTGGCATGTAGTCAGCAACTGCCACTACCACCTGCACCATGCTGGTGCAAGGGAAGCATGTGCTCTTGGAAGTGCAGCTCTTCCAGAGAGTGTACACTACCCAACCCAGAGCCAGGACTGCTGCTGTGGATGCCTCACACTGCAGGGTGGTTGATCCAGTGACTGGATGTTAGTGATCAACCCCTACCTATTTCCAGTGAATGTTAGGGCACAGCTCCCACAGTTTCAGTAGCAGTAGGGGCTCATTTTACTCACAAGCTTCTGTGTACATGCACATATCTATTTTTTTCCCTCTGCACCCCTGCCAGTGCTGGTGCAGAAGACAACGAAGCAGATGGGGTATTTCTTTGCCTCCTTATCCTTACCCCTGCTCAGGGAGATGGACCAAAGGGCCCCTCAGCTCTTCCCAGCAGTGAGGTCCCCACGGAAGTGGAGTGCTGCAGTGGGTTAAACCTGCTTGGTTCTGGTTGCTTGCTTGCACATGAAGAGGAGCAAGACTGAGCGAGGGCCACTTGTATGGGTTCACTCAGTGCTTCCAGTTAACAGCTGCAAGCTAGGAAGTCTGTTTTGCTGCACAGAAAGTAGTAACTAACATCTGTTTTCTGATAAAATCTTGGATACAGAGTGATGGAAGCTGTTAAGGCCAAGAGCATCCAGTAGCCAAGAAGGGTTGTTATGTAAAACCACTCTCCAGAATACTATCCCACTCTGAAGTCTTGCGTGGTTGTGGGGATTTCTTTAGTATTTGTAAACAGTAAAATTGCCCAGTTCCATCTGTTTGAGTTGTGTCATAGCTGCACACACTGGTAAAAAGCATCTTGAACATGAGTCCATGATTTAACATGAGAAAGAACAGTTAAGAGGGGGAACCTAAGAGGGTTTGAGTGGTTCTTCACAGCACAGTGAGGTCCCTGTAAAGACACTTCCAAACTCAGAGTGCTGAACAAATTATTTTTGTTGTCAATCCTTTTCAGAATGATTTTGGGGTTTATTTCTCAGACTTGGGTCTCTTTGAACTTCTGGTGAATATTAGCAGCTCCTTCTAATTAGTCTTCATGATAAAGTGTAGCTCACTTAATGAAGTACACTATGTGTTCTTCTTAGGTGGAGAAAAGAAATATGTTTGCACTTCAAAATAAGATTTCAAGGAAAAATGGATGTTGCTTGACATAAGACTGTGCCAGTCAGGCCTAGTACTCAAGCTCTCTTCAACCTCAGTGTTCTCATACTGCAATATCACCAGCCATCCACATTGCCTTCTAAGCTTCGATTGGCTTCTATAGCACAGGCACATTTCTCCTTGCAGGATATGGACCTGTGGTATCCTGAATATTCACTAGTCTATAAGAGTGTGTGTGCTTTAACAGTTTAGTATTAGCCTTGTTAAGCTTCTTTCACTGTAAGCTACTATCTGTCTATAAGACAAATCAAGCAGGTTTGACAAATTATTAGTGTAACTTCAGAGAAAGGTGTGTTGAAAAACATTTTTGGATAATTCAGCTCCATTTCTAACTCCAGCTTTAAAGACAAAAAAAATCCCTTTAAGTTACTTTCAATGCCAGCTCTCTGAATGTTACTGCTGTATCAGAGGATACGTATGCTGTAATGGGATACTGTCTTCTGGCATGAGTACCTCCTGCAAAGCAAAATGTGGTTGACAATGATTTTGTTCAAAATCCTTATGAATAGGCTGAGCGTTCTGGAGGATGATAACAGTTAACAGGTTTGTCCTTACCAGGAAGTTTTTGCATAATATATTGTTCTTTGACTGCTTTTCTAACGTTACCTTTTGAGAAATGTAAAGCTGAACAGGTCTGACTTTGAGCTGGTACAAGAAATCTCCTCAAAAGGTACCAAGACACTACATCTTGTAGAAAAAGTGTACTCTTCTTTCAATGGCCTCTTGTGAAATGGTTTTGTAAGGATTACATATCTGTGCTTAAAAAGTATACAAAATGTATTAATCCGTGTGCTTGTTTTGACATGATATATTGTGCATGAATAAAAACTGATTCAGTTGCTTTGCTTGCTCACCTTTATCATATATCATACTTCCCATATTTCATGTATGACATATGCTTCTTAAAATCATTTCATGTAATGTTTTAATTTAGTTTTTACCCAACAAAAGGAATATCGCATGAAAAACAAATGCAAAAGTTCCTTTTCTTTCTTTTTCTTTTTTTTTTTTTAAAATACTGACTCCGAAAAGCTCTTGCTCTTATTGGCTTTGTGAGTGTGAAGCATATCCGAATTGTGCATGGGAGACATAGATTTGAATTTATTCCAGTTGCTTCACAGTTTGCACATCAATTGCCTGTCACTTAAAGGAATTTTGGGTTCTGCATGAAATAGTTCTGAGTGGTTTTAAAAAAAGATTTTTAGCTACATAATGTAATTTTATGCAAGTTTATATTTCGTATAGGTTCAATCTCTGAATAGAACAACCACAGAAATTATTAGAAGGATAATTCTAATAGTTGCACAAAGCAGAGACATACCTAAACAGGCAAAATAGAACCGCTACAAATGTTTCAGAAGTAGCACATCAGAAAGTCAATAGGAAGTAAGAGAAGAAATTTTGATGTGGCTTTATTTTTACCTTATGGATTCCTTCTTTGTGGTTTCTGTTTTTCATTGTTTGCAGATTTGGTTGCGATGTGCTTTCTGTCTTTCATTTCATGTTGCCTTTTGGTTTGGAGCAGTCATCAGTATATGGCTCATTCCTATTTTTTTTCTTTCCTTTTTTAAATCTTCTTTTGCCTCCTTCATCCTAACTCATGCAAACAATTGTACTTGCTTTTTGTAATATTACAACGTTTACTGACCAATTTTCTTCTCTGGTCTCTCTGTTTTTCAATCATTTTTGTTGATTTTTACGTTTGATTTTAATTTAACAATTTAAGAAACAGTTGAACGGAGTGCAGGAGCAACAAGATCTCTACCTGCTACTTACTCATACAAGCCATTCTTTTCAACACGGCCATATCAGTCCTGGACAACAGCTCCAATTACAGTGCCTGGGCAAACCAAATCAGGCTTCACTTCCTTATCAAGCTCTTCCTCTAACACTCCTACAGCTTCCCCATTAAAATCAATATGGTCTATTTCTTCTGCTTCTCCAATCAAATCCACATTAGGAGCTTCTACCACATCTTCAGTTAAATCTGTTAGTGATGTAGCATCTCCAATTAGATCATTTCGGACAATCTCTTCACCAATAAAAACTGTGGTATCGCAGCCTCCATACAATATACAGGTTACTTCAGGCTCTTTCGTCAGAGCTCCTGCAGTCACAGAAGCTGCTAGTCTAAAAGGGCTGGCTTCCACTACCACATTCCCCTCTCGGACATCTCCAGTGACTACAGCAGGATCTCTCTTGGAGAGATCATCCATAACCATGACGCCTCCAGCATCCCCCAAATCCAACATTAACATGTACTCTTCGAGTTTGCCGCTTAAATCGGTCATCACATCAGCATCTTCCCTGTTATCGTCCCCTCTAAAGTCAGTGGTGTCACCTGCTAAGTCAGCAGTTGATGCTGTTTCATCCTCTAAAGTCATGATGGCCTCGTCTCTCTCGTCGCCAGCAAAACATGTAGCTGGGCACACAGATGTACCATTGCTCAATGGGTCTGTGTCACCTCTGAAATACCCCTCCTCTGCCAACTTAATAAACGGAGCCAAAGCTGCAGCTGTTTTTCAAGACAAGATGGCTGCAGCTGCCCATTCTGCAAGTTGTGCTGCTAACGCAGTTGCTGACACAGCTGAGAGAGTGCTTTCAACAGCTACTACAATGTCATTCTCTCCACTCAGGTCATTTGTGTCTTCAGCACCATCAGCTTTCCAGTCAATGAGAACTCCTCCTGCAGGTGCTTTGTACACAGCCCTTGGGTCAATATCTGCAACTACCTCATCAGTAACGTCATCAACAATAACGGTGCCAGTATATTCTGTAGTCAATGTTTTGTCTGAACCAGCATTAAAGAAGCTCCCAGAATCGTCTTCACTTACAAAATCAGCTGCTGCGTTACTGTCACCTATTAAAACATTGACTACAGAGGCACGCACACAGCCTCCCTTTAATCGAACTTCATCTCCAATAAAATCATCCCTGTTTTTAGCACCCTCTGCTCTCAAATTGTCCACACCATCTTCTTTATCCTCCAGTCAGGAGATACTGAAAGATGTTGCTGAAATGAAAGAGGATCTAATAAGAATGACTGCAATATTGCAGACAGATGTCGCAGAGGACAAACCGTTCCAGCCTGAGATACCAAAAGAGGGTAGAATTGATGACGAAGAGCCCTTTAAAATTGTTGAGAAAGTAAAAGAGGACTTAGTAAAAGTTAGTGAGATTCTGAAAAAAGATGTGTGTTTAGAAAGTAAAGGGTCGGCTAAAGTATCCAAAAGTGACCAAGGACACCTGTCTGAGGATGACTGGGTAGAGTTCAGTACAGAGGAGATTGATGAAGCGAGACAGCAAGCTTTGACAAGCCCTCCTATATCTGTTCCAGAGAAGGTCCAGATTAAAACTAAAACCATGTCGGAAAAGGATTATAGCTTGTCAAAAGTTATTGATTACTTAGCAAACGATATCGGTAGCAGTACATTAACAAACATAAAGTACAAGTTTGAAGAGGGGAAAAAAGAAGGTGAAGAGAGACAAAAACGCATTTTAAAACCAGCGATCGCTTTGCAGGAACATAAGCTTAAGATGCCTCCAGCCTCCATGAGGCCCTCAACATCGGAAAAGGAGCTATGTAAAATTGCAGATTCCTTTTTTGGAACAGACACCATTCTAGAGTCTCCAGATGACTTTTCTCAACACGATCAAGATAAAAGTCCCTTATCTGACAGTGGCTTTGAAACGAGGAGCGAAAAGACGCCTTCTGCCCCACAAAGTGCCGAAAGCACGGGGCCAAAACCACTTTTCCATGACGTACCCATCCCTCCCGTCATTACAGAAACAAGAACTGAAGTGGTGCATGTTATCCGCAGCTATGAGCCATCGTCTGAAGAAATTCCAGAGCAGAAAGCAGAGGAGCTACCGGCCTCAAAACCCAGCCCTACATTTATGGAGCTGGAGCAAAAACCTGCTGGATCTATTAAAGAGAAGGTTAAAGCTTTTCAAATGAAAGCCAGTGGCAGCGAAGAAGATGACCATAAGTGTGTCCTTAGTAAAGGTGTCCGAGTAAAAGAAGAAACTCACATCACTACGACAACGAGAATGGTTTATCATAAACCTCCGTGCACTGAAAGCACGTCTGAAAGAATTGAGGAAACAATGTCTGTTCATGACATAATGAAAGCCTTTCAGTCTGGACGTGACCCTTCCAAAGAACTGGCAGGTCTGTTTGAACACAAATCATCAGTAACATCCGATGTTAGCAAGTCTGCTGAAACTTCACCACAACATGCAGAGAAGGACAGCAAAATGAAACCCAAACTGGAGCGAATAATAGAGGTCCATATTGAAAAAGGTAATCAGGCTGAACCTACTGAAGTCATTATTAGAGAAACAAAAAAGCATCCAGAAAAGGAAATGTATGTGTATCAGAAAGACTTACCTCGGGGAGATATTAACTTAAAAGAGTTGGAAAAACATGATGCTTTTCCTTGTTCAGACGAACAAGGTCAGCAAGAAGAAGAGGAGCTCACAGCCGAAGAGTCACTTCCTTCTTATCTGGAATCCTCTAGAGTTAACACTCCCGTGTCCCAGGAAGAAGACAGTCGCCCTAGTTCTGCTCAACTCATGTCTGATGACTCTTACAAAACACTGAAGCTTTTGAGTCAGCACTCAATAGAATACCATGATGATGAGTTGTCAGAACTAAGAGGGGAGTCTTACAGGTTTGCTGAGAAAATGCTTCTTTCAGAAAAGCTAGATGTGTCTCATTCTGATACTGAGGAGTCAGTTACTGACCATGCTCTACCCCTTAGTGCAGAGTTACAGGGGTCTGATAAGCGATGCAGAGAAAAAGTAGCTACTGCCCCCAAAAAAGAGATTTTCTCCAAAATCTATAAAGATGTATCTGAAAATGGTGTAGGTAAAATATCTAAAGATGATCATTATGATAAAGTGACAGTGTTACACTACACTGGAGATGTTAGTAGTCCAAAACACGCGATGTGGATGCGCTTTACTGAGGACAGATTAGACAGAGGTAGAGAAAAGTTGATATATGAAGACAGGGTGGACAGGACGGTTAAAGAGGCAGAAGAAAAACTGACTGAAGTATCACAGTTTTTTCGGGATAAGACAGAGAAGTTGAACGATGAGCTACAGTCTCCGGAGAAAAAGCAGCATAAAAAAAATGGCAAAGAAATACATTCTAGCCAGAGCTCTGCCAGCAGCAGCCCTGAGAAAGTTCTGCTCTCTGAATTACCATCAGCCAGTGATGAATGGAGCAAGGCGAAGCCGTATGCACATGATGGGAAACGCTTTCCTAAGGTGGATGAAAGAAAAGCGTCCAGCTTGCCCAGCAGTCCTGAAAAAAGGATATTTGTGCAACCTGCGGAGGACTTTAAACAAACTATGGAACACAAAGCAAGTACTCAGCAGACTGGAGTACCTGAGGTTTCACAGGCTGGATTTCAGCTGAAGCAATCAAAGCTCAGTTCCATTAGGCTTAAATTTGAACAAAGTATAAGTCCAAGGAGTAAGGACGTGACCTCAGAAGAAAAAAAGCTGGATGGTCAGTCCAAAATTCCAGTAAAGAAATTGCAAGAAAGTAAGTTACCAGTGTATCAGTTTTATTCCAGAGAGAAACACGCAAAGCAAGTAGAGGTCGTGGATGGGAGCACGGCTTTACAGAAAGAGGTGAAAATACAGGAAGATTTTGTTCCAGGTAGAGTGAAAGCCATCGAAGACTTTTGTGCTTCAGACACGCAAAAACAAAGAACTGAGATGAGTAAAGGCGTACCAGAATATTTTTCAGAACCACAGGCAAAAGACCTGGCATATGGCTCGGACTCAACAACAAAGGGACACTGGGACAACAAAATCTATAGGACTTGGGAAAGTCCTGGAACTTCTAATCATAAAACACAAAAAGAAAAACTTGCACACGTGCTGGTTCCAGATACAGTAAAAGAAAACCACGTTGATCGTGCTGAAGCTAAAACTGACAAAAAAAGTGAATTTATCACTGTGACAGGGCACAAACTGGCAGGAAATGGAATTCATTCAGAAGAAGTGAAGGAACTGACTGTAAAATCTCCCTCAAAAAGGGTTTTATACAGAGAATTTGTGGTCAGGGAGGGGGAACGTAATGGTGAAGTGGCTGATAAAGTATCCAAAAGGAAAGAAGAAATTACGGTGTCCCATATTCCAGTCAGAATTGTCGAGGAGAAGAGAACCACGCTCGATGGTGTCTATGAACTTTCAGCTAAAGTATCCCAGTCAGCTGTGATTAAGGAGAAAGTTGAGAGGCAGATTGATTATGTGGAAGACGAAAAAATAAAGCATTCAGAAGTCAGAAAAGTTACCAAGCAGCAGAGCGCAATAGGCCTCAGTCCTCCTGTTGAGGAAACAGAGCTATCCCCTAGCAAATCACCAGATTCTTTAGAATGTAGTCCAGGAAAGGAGTTTCCTTCGAGCGAGTTAGTTGACCCTGGTGCCAGTGATTACTTAGATAAAGTTGCACCACTAGTAACCACTGAGGGAGTAAAAGAAATTAAGACCTTACCTGTTTATGTCAGTTTTGTTCAAGTAGGAAAGCAATATGAGAAAGAGGTGCAACAAGGAAATATTAAAAAAATTGTCAGTCAGGAGAGCAAGACAGTTCAAGAGACAAGGGGGACATTTTACACTGCTAGACAGCAAAAACAACCTCCTTCTCCACAAGGTAGTCCAGAAGATGACACACTAGAACAAGTGTCCTTTATAGATAGCTCTGGTAAAAGCCCTTTGACGCCAGAAACACCCAGTTCAGAGGAAGTGAGTTACGAGTTTACATCTAAAACACCTGACTCACTAATAGCTTATATCCCAGGCAAGCCAAGCCCTATACCCGAGGTATCTGAGGAATCAGAGGAGGAAGCAGAGGCTAAGTCAACATCTGTAAAACAGGCAGAGGTTGAGGGACCACAGATTGACAAAGCATTACCTACTCATCTACATAAGGACTCTAACAAAAGACCCAAAGGTAACAGAGTTGCCTACATTGAATTCCCTCCTCCTCCACCACTGGATGCAGATCAAAGCGAGTCAGAAAAGAAGCCTCAGTATTCCACTGAGAGTGAGATGGAGATGACTGAAGTGAACTTGCAAGATGAGCATGACAAATGCCAGCTGGCTGAACCCGTCATAAGAGTACAGCCACCATCTCCTGTGCCACCGGGAGCAGACATCAGTGACTCCAGCGACGACGAATCTCTCTACCAGCCTGTTCCACTTAAAAAATATACATTCAAACTGAAAGAACTGGAAGATGACCAGAAAGAAACTTCAAAGCCCAGAGCTCCTGAAAAGATTGAGAAACAGAAAGAGTTAGGACATCCCACTTCTGGGAAACCCGAGTTTGACATTGGGCTTGATTCACCTCAGAACGATGTAGTGCAAAATGGCAGTAACAATGACCAGTCTGTCACAGAGTGTTCCATAGCAACCACTGCAGAATTCTCCCACGATACCGATGCGACAGAGATTGACTCTCTTGACGGTTATGATTTGCAAGATGAAGATGATGGTTTAACTGAGAGTGATTCTAAACTTGCAGGTCCAGCAGTTGAAACCAAAAAGGACGTATGGACTACGGAAGGCATTCTAAAGCAGACTGATCGCTGCTTTAGCCAGAGTAAGCTCGAAGTAATTGAGGAGGAAGGCAAGGTAGGCCCTGAAGAAGACAAGGCACCTTCAAAGGGCCCATCTTCTGAAAAAGCCGGAGATAAGAGTGAACAGAAGTCAGGGGCACAGTTTTTCAGTTTGGAAGGCAGGCACCCTGACAGGACTGTATTTCCTGATACGTATTTCAGTTACAAAGTAGATGAAGAATTTGCAACGCCTTTCAAAACAGTGGCCACCAAGAGTCTCGATTTTGATCCATGGTCAAATAACCGAGGTGACGATGAAGTGTTCGAGACTAAATCAAGGGATGATGAGGCTAAGCCATTTGGTCTGGCAGTGGAAGACAGATCTCAAGCAACAACTCCCGATACAACTCCAGCCAGAACTCCAACAGATGAGAGTACACCAACTAGTGAGCCCAACCCCTTCCCATTTCACGAAGGGAAGATGTTTGAGATGACTCGCAGTGGTGCAATTGACATGAGCAAGAGGGATTTTGTTGAAGAAAGACTCCAATTTTTTCAGATTGGTGAGCATACTTCTGAAGGGAAGTCAGGGGACAAGGGGGAAGGGGATAAAAATACAGTCACTGCCATCACACAGCCACAGGCAGGGGACAGCACTGTAGAAAAAAACCTAGAGAGACCAGTAGAAACAACAGCAGTTGAACTTAAGCCCATCATCCAGGCCAGTGGAGATTGCATGGAACAGACACTTGGTAGTAACTCACTGGAAAAATCCTCGGCAGCAGTAAACGCTTCTAAAGTCGATCCCAAATTGCGCACACCAATTAAAATGGGAATTTCTGCTTCCACCATGACTCTGAAGAAAGATGGCCCTGGCGAAGTGACAGATAAGATAGAAGCTGTGATGCCAAGTGGTCAGGGATTAGAAAATGAAAATGTAGCAGTGAATGCAAGTTCAGCTTCTAGCCAGAAAAGCTGTAGGCAAACAGAAAACACTGATTTTCCAAAAGATAATTTTAATAACAACAACAATTTGGATTCATCTGCTGTCCCTACAGATGATATTACCTGTAATGTAGTGCTAAAAGAACATTTGGAACCGAAATGTTCCCTCCAGAAAGCTAATCAAGCAAAAAGCCCTTCAGGAAAAGGTACAGGGACAACACAAGGACACAGAGTAAGAGATAAGCAAAAACCACACGGAGAGCAGCAAAAGTCAACAGAGTTGGTAGGGGCTAGAGGAAAATCAAAGCTTCCTGTAAAGGCCAGCTCAGTGAAAGAAGTCTTTTCACAAAATAATCTCCAAAGCAATACAGGGAGTAAAGTGAGAGGGGCTAGTAAGCCTGACAAAGCAAAACAAAATAATTCTTCTCCCTGTCTAGAAGCAAGGTCTAGGATTCCAGTAAAAAATACACATAGGAGTAATCTAGCTAGAAGAACTCCAGCCCTACCAAAACAAGAACAGGTAGAGAAGGAAAAAGCAAAACAGCTTCCTTCTAAATTACCAGTAAAGGTAAGATCTACCTCCGTCACCATGACAACAGTTAAAGTAAGGAAAAATGAGCTTAGGGAGGTATGTAAACATTCTATTGAATATTTTAAGGGAATTAGTGGTGAGACATTAAAGCTTGTGGATCGTCTGTCCGATGAAGAGAAAAAGATGCAGTCAGAGGTCTCTGATGATGAAGAAGACAGTACATCAAGGAACACATCCATATCAGAAGCTACTCAAGTTTACCAGCCTTCCATTACATCGAAGTCTGCTAGAGACATGAAAACAGAGGCAGCATCTATAAAATCAAAGATTGAAAAGGCCGACAGTGAGAGGAGGAGGAGTAAGAGGACTGGTGAGAATGAAGGCAGTCAGGTTTCTGGAGCTCTCATGGCTCACCTCGTGGAGATCAAGCCTAGTTTGTAAAACTTTCAACTTGTTGATCCTAGTGCATGAACTGTTGTGATTGCCTGTGGAGTGACTTAACTGTAGTTTTCATTCTGTCATTGTCATCTGTATGTGCTGTCTTATACTATTCTTTCTTCCTTCAAACAACTCCTGTACTGTAGAAAGCTAGTGAAGCATGCCAAAGACATTCATGTAATTTAAAAGTTGATGTAACTCAGAAATGGAAAGATTTCTTTTGTGACAGCAAATTTATTCTGTCGAAGTAGAGAAAATAGATGATAATCTGGTCTGGCTGGTTTCCACCAGTAACTGAACAATCTGTGTACAGTCTTAATAGCTAGATTGTCAGCATGTTTGGTTCCATTACGACATCATGCAGTTTGACATTTGGCTTTACACAGGTGAAAACCTAAAAGCTGTGGATAAAACGTTGCTTTGTAGGTTGCTAGGACACACAACCATTCTAGTAAAAAATACCAGCACTGGCAACTTAGTCATATTAAAGTTATTATTTCTAATAAACTATTCTCCTGTATTGTCGTTTTCTGTGCAAAACCTTTTTAATCGAGAAATTGTAAATCACAGGTCCACAGAGTCCATGTGAACGGACAGATATAAGGATGGCAATTGTAGCTGATCACCTAGGACTTAGCTGGACAGGTAAGCTTTTCTGCTTTTATACTGAAATTAGTTTCTGCTGTGACATTTTCAGGTGGTTTTTTACCACAGCAAGGCCCCATCAGGCTCTCCCGAATTCACAGTGACCCCAGCCCTCCCAAAGAAGCAACATATCGCTGAGCAAAGATGCCTAATAGGAATTTATCCCATGGTCTTGCCATAAATCAGGCAGAACTCATAGGGGAAATAGCTAAAATGGGCCTACTCAAGGAGTTGAGAGGATCTGTCTACTCAGGATCAGGGCTGCCTCTGTATCTGGACAGCGGTTTCCCCAAAGCCCTGGGGGTTGCAGGGAGCCCAGAAGTGACCCAGCAGGCTGGTGCCATGTGTGGGGCTGGCTAACTGTGCCCATTGAACCTCCATATGTCGATGGCCAGTGGTGGTCCTTGATGGGCTTACAGCTGCAGCAGCTGGCTCTCCCTGGGTGTAGGTGGCAACAGCACCGTCACTGAGCTGCGCAGCGAGCTCACAAAGGAGTAACAGTCACCAGAAAAAAAAAAGATTTTATAAATTAACAGTGATGAGGTGGTCTCCACAGAGGTTTTCCACCATGTTTACATACAATAATAACTCATGCAGATGGTTGAAATTCAAAATTATATCCATCTTAGGAAATTAAGGCGTGAATATATAATGCCATGTTCATCGTTATCTGTAAAGTTTGGGTCAGGTAGCTTTGTTGGCATCTGTGTGATCTAAGCAAGATAATATTTTTAAGCCCGACAGGATGATTGAGAGATTTGTGCTTTGTTTAGTGGTTTTGTTGTTGTTTTCTTTTCTTGCTTGCCTTTTTTTGTGTCTTTATAGAACTGGCAAGAGAACTGAATTTTTCTGTGGATGAAATAAATCAAATCCGAGTAGAAAACCCAAATTCTCTTATTGCTCAAAGCTTCATGTTATTAAAAAAATGGGTTACCAGAGATGGGAAAAATGCTACAAGTAAGTTCAAGTAGTTACTGCTATTATTCCTGAGTTATAGCCTATTTCATCTGTTGCTTGATCTAAATAAGTTAAATTGAAGAAAACTTTATGAATGACTTTCACAAACCACTGATGGAAAAAAAATATTTCAGATATATTTTTCTTAGAAGTCAGCAATGTGTTATATTTATTTGGTATATATGCAGAAGGATATAAACTGTTCTCCACACTTATAATTGATAGGATAAGTAATGAACTTAAATTCCAGTAGAGAAAACATTAGGGGAAATTTTCCAGTAGCAAGGGACACAAACCACGGGAATAGGCTGAATGGAAAAGTTGAGTAGTCTCGCAGTATTGCAGGTCATAAGACTAAAGCTTCTTCTGGGAGGAATGATGGAGACTCTGATTCTGAGTTCATTCTGCTGGTTTTATCAGTGCATTTCACTTGAATTGCTCAAACTGAAAGAGACAGTTTGGTTATTGTGTTAGGTCAGTAGTGTTCGTTACCATTCTTTAATCCACACGCCCACACACAGTATTTGAGTCTACTTCCATCTCTTTCACCACTAAAGTAGTTTTCATGAATACTATGTTCTTACAACAAGATTACTGTAAATGAGATTTCACACTGTACTGCATGAATAGTCTTACATGTGTAAAACTCACATGGTTACCTGTCCTGGTTTTCCTCAAAACGGAATGATAAAAGGATTTTTACACTCCTTTTACGCTCTAGGAAGAGGATATTTTGTTTCTGTAGCACATAACTACCTTGAGAACTCTCTGACCTTATTTTTTGTGCTTTGGGGGGAGGGCAGACTCTTAATAGATGTATATCTTGAATAAGTAGGCAACACAATGGCTGTACTAGGACAAATGATGGGGTTTGCTGGAACTAGAGGTATTTGGACATAAACGGTTGCCAGCAATTTATAATAAATGCAGTGTCAGTATAACTGAGATGATCACACAGTTCTGTAACACAGAACTTTTTTCTGACATTGTCTTTTTTGTTTTTCAGCTGATGCCTTAACTTCTGTATTGACAAAAATTAATCGAATAGATATCGTGACCCTGTTGGAAGGACCAATATTTGATTATGGAAATATTTCAGGCACCAGAAGTTTTGCAGATGAAAATAACGTTTTTCATGATCCCATTGATGGTAATTGAATTCCATGGTCATATTTAGTTCAGTGACATGTCCAATAATACAATAATGTTGTATAAATTAGATTTTAAAAAAGGCAGTAAGTTCTACAGAAACATTCTTTTTAATGTGAAGGGGTCTTTCTCTCCCAAAGTGTGTGCTCATGGTACAGTATGCAGGTTGCACATCAATATTTCAGAGGGTGAGCCCAGGATCCCATAAACATAGGCCTGAGTAAGCTTGTTCCCACCAACCTCAGTGTGAGTTGACAAGACCTGTATGTTTTTCTTCTGCAATAGTTGTGCTTTGAGGCTTGCCCATGTATATTTTTCATGTACTTGGTATTGCATGCTTCCCAAGTTACCTGGAAATACATATACTCCTTGGCTTCTTGTCTAGATAAATAACAGTAAAAATTCTTTGACAAAAAAAGAAGAAGAACAAGGGAGGAAAAAAAAGTGCTTAGTAATTGCATTGGATCAGTTAATGTACAATTTACCACCAAATCTCTTTCAGAGAAGTGAACATCAATTACTTTATGATTTCCACTTGGACCATTTCTACCACTGCAGCAGAAAAATAAGAAAATGCTGTATTAGTGCACGAAGGAGTATATTTTTTGGTCTACTAGTGGGAAAATTTGTCTAATTATTTTCACATGGAAGCTGTATCAACAGAGAACAGAATTGCACAGGTTAATTTTGAGCCAGATTAAAAGGATAAACAAGTTCTGCTTGTAAAACAGAATTACCATGGGTATACTTAACTATTTATCAGTATATTGAAGACGTTAAACATTTTTTTTCTTCTAAATGTTAGTTAACAGGCACTGGGTTGCTACATTTTTTACTTTGATTTTTGTCAAATGCATTATAAATAGCTCCTTAAAGAAGATTTTTCTTTTGTATGTAACATTTCCTTTGTTTTTTGTAACCTGTGCAAATATGTATTGGGCTTTCTCTGTATTTTAGCAGGATGCTTTTCCTTTAGATCACATAAGCTCAGCGTACCTCCATTATTGAGCAGCATTGCTGGTCATTGAGTCATTGCATTACAGAAATAATTTTCTGTTGACATTTTAAGAAAGTTGCTCTTGAAATGTTGCTTGCGCCTTTTAATAGGAGCATCAATGTTCTTATGAAAAAATTACGCTTCTCTGCAGTTGCTTTCTGTCTCTCCTCTTCTCTGAATCTTCCTCAAGCTTCCTTTCCTCACCAAGACCAGACCACCTTTGCCTTTGTCTCAGCTGATTCAGGAAGCAAAAAAGCCAAACCCTGTTGATGCACCTCCCTTTGCAGGCAGCACAATGTCAAGTTAACCCCATGGCATGTTTTTTTTTCCTTTTGTAGGTCACCCAAACTATGATTTGCTGGAATGCAAACTTCAGATTTTGTAGCCATTTTTATATGTATATTCAGTTTAATCATTTTGTATTGTTTTTCCCATGTTTTCATCAATTTTTCTTTTCTCTCTTTGTTTGATCAGTGTATCTGATTGTACCTATGTCACCAAGATCACCTCACTCTCCAAGATCACCAAGATCTCCTTACTCACCACAGTCCTCTCGCCTGTATAACTTTACTGTACCTGAAATATTCATATAGCTCTCCCTTGTTGTGTTTGTGTTCTCCTATCCCTTTGTTAACCTCCTTTTTTAGTTTTTTATCCTGATGTGTATTTAGATCTACTATTCTTTAGTATCCTCATTAGAATCCATTTCTGTTCCTCATTCTTTAAGTATTCCATTCTCATGGCTCTAAGGTTAAATTGGAGGTATACATTAGTAGCATTGTATTGCTGGTATTGCGTATTTATATAGAAAAGTATATTAAAAATGTGGACCTATTTTAGGAATAATACCTGCTGACAAGTGGCTGTCCTATGTTATGAGCTACTCCTGTCTTTCAAATCTGCTTATTAAACTTCCAAATTAAAAAAAAAGAAAAAAAAAAGGGAAAGAAAGATATACACAATATGGCTGCAAGAGATTTTACTTGATATAAAGGGACAAGCGCTCTTGCCCACGTTTGATTTATTGCATGCTCATAAGACAATCTGCTATAGCTTGAAAATGTTAAAATGGCCACAAATCCAATTGGTGAAGCCTTTACAGATTATTTACAAAACAGTAACAAGTACTGGCTTCACTGTACTACTCACTGGCAGTACTCATTTTTTGTTTCATCTGTTTCGGCCAAAGTAAAAACATCTATCAGAACTGCACTTGCTCTTATACACCTGCACCTCCTCAAACATGTCATACTTTATGTAACTCATGACTCATTTGACATTTGCTTATTTGTTGCTCCATGCTTCACCCCAGTCAGTCCAAATGTGCTGTCTTCCTTAGGTTATCCCACCATTCAAGTGGAACTGGAAGCTCCCACTGGGTTGCGCTTCGTGCCGCCCACCCCTTTCCATCAGGATGATTTCTTTAGCGACACCTCTAGCCTAGAGTCACCCCTTAGAACTCCCAGTAGACTGAGTGATGTGTTAGTGACCTCCCAGGGACACATAGATGGTACAGCAGCAGCACCGCCAGTGGTGACTGAAGAAGACACTTCACTGGACGACAGCAAACTTGATTTCTCTGTGCCTAGAGAAGGAACACCTAAAGATATTTCCATAGGCGAGAGCCAGTTGGAGGAAGTGGACCTTAAGGATTTTCCACGATATCTTGGTAGTTATGGCGGGATACCAAAACATGCTAAACAAAGGCAGAGTGAAGAGACTAGTAAAACAGGAGTAAGGACTGAACAGCCTGAGAGAGAAAAGTCTGGTACTGATGAGGAGATGACAGAAGAAAAGCTTAAATCTCTGTTTGAGGACATTCATCTGGAAGAAGGAGCTGAGTCTGAGGAGATGACGGAAGAAAGAGTATGGTCAATTCTTAAAGGTGTTCAACAAGCAGAACACGAAATGTCTTCAATTACAGGTTGGCAGCCTGACTCTTCAAGTGTCACTGAGCCAACGACGTCAGGACGCAGAATAGGTGGCAGCCTGCTGGATCGCTTGGATGAGAGGTGAGCACCTTTGTGTAAGACTCCCTGTGTGTGTGTGTGTGTGTGTGCAAGCCTCCCCATGCTGCTTTTACCTCCAGGAGCAGTGCTGAGGCTGTTCTACTGATGGATGAGAACGTGTATATATGTGCACATATATTAAAAAGAAAAAAAAAAGTATATACGTATTTAAAAGCAGAAGTTAATTTGATTTGGCTTCAGACACATTTGTTTTTAAAAATGCATATTTATCCAGTTTCATTCTTAATATAAGTATTTAAGAAGTAGTTTATATTATGTACAGCAGATAATATTACTTTTCATGTTATCTTGTGTATTTCTACTTTTAATTGATCTAGGTGATGCATAGATGTAACTGGAATCGAGGACTATAAAACATACATTATTGGAAACCAGGATACTACATTACTTTTATTTCTCAAGTACCTTTTTAGCAGTCATCCTTTGCATTGCATCTCTTTGCCTTCCCGCAGATAGTTGTCACATTTTCCATAAGCCAAGTTTTAAGTTGTCACGGGTTTTATAACGCTTACTTCAAGTAAGTTTTATGTCCTGCTGATTTCCTAGACTTTTAAAGAGATGAGCTACAAGGCATAAGAAGGTAAGAATGGTGGTACCAAATCTGTCTACTCCCATATGTTGTCTCCCAGCAGTGACTGCAGAGGATGCTCAGGGAAGGAGGAGAGTGGACTTTGCTTTCCTCCAGTACTCTCCCAAGCTCCATTTGCCTTCAAGCATAACAACTTGCTGAGGCGGATGTTTTCTACATCTTTATCCTCAATGTTTTTCTCTTTACATGAGCTTTTCCAGCCTCCCCTTGGACCTAGTTAAGCTTTCAACATTCACAATATGTGTTCATGTATTCAGCCTTCTAGTACCTACTGGGTGAAGAGCTCCTGCCTGCCCTTGTTTTGAACATGGCTCCCCTTATTACTAATTGAAGGAGCCAGGTCTGTGCGAGGTGTAAATCAGCAGGGAATGATTATCTGCAGAGTGATCATTTGTCTGTCAGCAGTTTACATCCTTTGCAGCTTTGACTCAGGATGTTTTAAGGTTCCAGGTAGCATTAGATACTCTCTTATTGAAGCCAGTTGGAATTCAGCCATTGATTTCAGTGGACTGATTGCCTTTCAGGACTGTAAAGCACTTGATCTACTACTGATGCAATTTCCACTGTTAAGCAAACGTTGTTATTCTGCTTTTTATGTTGTGTTAAATTAGTAAAATAGATCACTTCTAGAAGTAAAAGGGCTTCCTTGAGAAGATAACGTATCCATTTCTAACTAGGCTAATACAATTTGCTATCTTTTTTAAGAGTTTTGCCAGCAAATAGCTATAGTATTTTAATATGTATAGTCACAGTGTTTATGTGAAAGCAAAGAAAAATGCAGAAGAGAAGAAAACTGTGCATCAGAAGTGCAGGTTAAACCTTTCTATAGGTAATCCGAAGCAAAATTTTGGTTGGCTTTCTATCTTGTAGTAGCCTTCTTTGCCTTTGGTTTTGCATGTTGTTGAAACTGCTCTGTCCAAGGATTTACTTTCAGATACCAATTTTTTAAAAGGCATGACTTATCTGGAGTACACATCTTGTCCCTTGGGGGGAAAATAACATAAACTATTTGGTCATTGCTGGTAGTTGCACGGTAAGAAATACTCTCATCACCTTGTTGGTTAGAGAGGAGGTTAAAGAATTGGTGCCTTGGGGATTTATCTCTTGATTTTACAAGGGAAATGGGCTTTGTGTATTTTTCCATCTCTTTTTCCTTCCATGCCCAAGGGATTAACATAAAGCATTTGGCCTTGTTTCCAGCATTCACCGTATTCTTGTTGATTATGAAAAGATACCATGATGCAGAAGACAAGACTTAAATAGACTGATGTTTGTAAGCTGAATTTAAAATTTCACTTTTCCCTGAAACATAGGTGCTAAGAACAAAGGCTCAGTAAGAAGCTCTGTGCTTTGCCCTTCTGTGTGTGATTTAAGCACTGAATGGCTGTCTACTCTTTTTTTTCTTGTAGTTCGGACCAATGTAGGGATTCTCTTACCTCATATGTCAAAGGAGAAGCAGGGAAGCCAGAAACAAACGGAAGCCTATCTGAATCCACGTCAGAGGCAAAACCTAAATCCTACATCCAGGAATCTTTAAACGATGTGGGAAAACAAAGTGACAAGGAAACCCTGAAAACAAAGCCCCAAATTTCCGCTGGTACTGATGAGCACACGTTATCATCAACAGCATATCAGAAATCTTTGGAAGAGACTAGCAAGCCAACAACAGAAGGCAGCAAAACATCTGTGCCTGTCAGTGTGAAGAAGATGAGCTGGAGCACTTCTGAGGATGGCAAGCCAAGAACAAGCACCCAAGAGGAGGAGGGAGTAGTAATGTCTGAACAGAAGGTACAGTATGTCCTGTAATAATTAACTGTGTGAGGAGTCACTACTGCTTGTCTTATTTCTTGACATAATTTTTTGTAAGACTTGTAATGTTGTTTGTGATAGAGTTTGGTTGTATGGGGTTTTTATCCTTCTTTATGCCTTCTGTATTTATTGCTAAATTAAGAAAACTGGAAGTTGGTGGAAATTTATATTCTGTGGTGTGAACAGAGTGAGGTGGAGTCAGGGCAGGCAGAGGAGCTAATCCAGGGCTGCACAATCCACTGCCTGACTGGCTCTGCACCCTGGAAGAGGTTAGAGCAGCTTCTGGGGCTGCCCTTCCACATTGCTGGGGAACAGGCCCCTTTCCTACCCTGAGATACCACCTGTGCAAACAGTGCCAAACAGCTCTGCTGTCCTCCATCTGTTCCCAGTAAGGTGATGCTGCTGGTTTTCACATTTTTTGTGATATTGAAGAGAGCAAAGAGATACAGGGACTCTTCAGCCTCTACCCTGCTCCTTGTCCCAAACACTCTCTGCATTACTTTTACTGTATTAATTTAGAGAAAAATAAGTGTTGGGTAATGTTTTATCTCCTCCTTGTTTTTTGTTTCATGGCCTTGTTCAGCCTCAACTCCAAAGTGCATCCAGACAAGAGGAATTGAAAGATTTATAAATATGTAAAGCATTTTTCCAGGTGGTGGTTCTTTCTTCTTAAAATACCACAGAGGGGGTCCCTTTCATTTCCACCTTGCCTGGCTTTGCATATCCTCCATTGCAGAACCTCAGGGATGATTATTTTTACTGATGATGAAGATTTTAATAGCTTTCTCAGTTGCTTGTATTTATTTCCCAGAAGCTTAGAAGCAAAATTGATTCAAAGAATGGTTTATAGCCCCATAGCTGCATGCACCTCACATCCCAGCAGTGGGAGGGTTGCCACAGAACAGACCACAGGGCCAGCAGGGAGCTGGGTTGAAAAAGGGAATTGCACTGTTTCTTCTATGTTCCTCTCCCTGCTGATATTGTCTCTTCCTGGGCATAATACAGGACAAGATTATAACTTCTGGAAGAGAGGTATTTCAGTAGAATTGCTTCTAGATGATACAGCTTTTATTTTTATAGGAGTGCAATAAAAATATTGGCTATGGTGGGCTGCAGTAAATCATTCAGGTTTAAATTAGTTCATTTTAAATTATTCTTTGATTATACAACCAAGAGTTCTTTTATTAGATGGTAACATCATCAGTCTGGGTAGTTATGCAGCATATGATTGTTATTATCTTGTTATTAGTTTGTGACACAGCTTAAGCAGTGGAGGTCTTTCCTAATGTTCACTAATTACTGGAATATTTAAAAAGTAAGAGCCCTATGCAAAGGCAGCTAAAGGCAGCTGGGAGAGTTAATTTAGCTTCAGTAGGCTTAGGGGCAGATCTCAGGCTGACATTATTCTGCTCAGTTTAAATGCAGGGATAAGTGTAGATGCACACTGTAATGTGCTGAGGTTGTGCAACAGTGCTGCAGTCCCTGCTCCGGGTTCTCATCAGTGAGGAAATAAGTTGTCATCCACTTCTGTGTGCTCTTCACTTTTGGGTATCCCATCTGGATGGGGGAGAATAAGCAAGTGCTTTCCTTACATGTGCTTTATGCACTACTTTTACTTTATTGGTAAAGGGTGATAATTTTATCTTCTGAATAACAAGTCTTTTTATAGACATGGTCTTTGAATAAGCTAGTGTCAGAAAATAATGTCATAGCTAAAGATGGATTTCTCACAAAGCCTGAATGGGGGTAAGAAACTAGTGTTTGTTAGAATGACAACACAATTGTTTCTAATGTCTTCTCATTATTTCTAGAAGAATATCTTCTAATCTAATCTGAAGTCAATAGTTTAAATACTAACACTGTCCAATTCATGGTGCTGTCAAGGAAAGAGAAAGAATTTCAGCTGCAATCTTTCTACAAGGCGTTCTTCAGAAATGCTCCATAAAGAGAAAAGTATGAAAGAAACAGATTTATTTCTGTGGAAAGGAAGAGGGAACAAAATAAAATTACTTCCCAAGAGTAAGAGATACTTTTTCTTTGACCCCTTTGGAAAGAGCTAAGAAGTAACAGCCATGCACCTGCAGGGTGAAGGCTGCGTCAGTGGTTTGGCACACGCTTTGCAGCAAGAGAGAAACTCAGACAATTGATATTGGGCTGCTGGCTGGTGACGTGGATGAAGCAAACTGTTGACCTCATCCCAATTCTATACAAGTGCCAAAAGGTTTACAAAAGCAGTGCAGTGATAGTGGAGGCCATATAGTTCTCTAAAAATGCTCAAGCATCACATTCCAATGATCTTTTTAAATGAGAGGAGCACAGCTGCTCTATTATCCCAAAGAAGGTGATGTCCACCATGTGGTCAAGGTGACTCCCAGTGTCAGAATTCCATCACAAATAAACCACTTGAAGCTGTTTATTAAAAATAACTCCTCCTCCAAAGCCTTTGTGCCCTCTGGGAGTCTACTCCTGCTGCTTGTTACTTCTTCAGCATAGGGCTGACTTATAATATTTATATGCATATATATGTATATACACACATATTTATATATATTAATTTGGCCAGTGTCAGAGGACAGCAGGAGACTTGACACAGAGATGAATACTGTCATCTTGCCCTAAATGCTTTTTATTATATAGTCCTTTTTCTCCTCCACCCACCTATGCCCACTCTTATTTTACACATCATTTCTGAGAAATGTTTGGGATGTCTTGGGCCAGATTCAAAAAGAGGAACACGAATGCAGTTAGCAATATCCGAATTTAAAATCAGCTTGAGGCTGTCACTGGGTAATGATCAAGAAAATTTTCAAGTTTCTCTGTTCAGAGAAAAAGTTGGTTAAGCCAGATGTCATGTGAGAAGAGCCTTTGCCATGTGTCCACCACGCACATAGCCATGAAACCCTCTGCCAGGCATGTGCACACAGAGCTGCTCAGCCCCAAAGCTGAGGAGCTCCTTAGAGTCTCAGAGAGGAAATCACTGGGGCTGTCAGAGGGTGCCAGGATGGAGCAGACCCTTGCATGCAGCTGTGGGACCTCCTGGCACCAAACTCAGACCAGCATCAAGCTGTTTCCCCTCACCCTGAGCTGAGGTCTACCGGTTCCCTTTTTAGGATATGCAGGAGGGTTGTAATTCATGCTACACTTCTGCTGTGGGAAAGAAGATAAATATTGAGCAGGAAAGGCATTTATTTGGAGAAGTTGTTCAACCCCCTTTGCAATCTTTATGAAGGTGCTCCACTGAATCTTTCTGTGTGACTGTCTTTTTTCTTCACGAGGGAATTCACTTCCCATACCTTGTGAATACGTACAATTTATTTGAAACTATTTTTGGGGAGTAAAAATCAAGGGCTTATGACAAGGGGTTTTTATACAAAAAAATTTTTGAACTATGTATGATTTAGAAATTCCACAGGTCAGATGGATTCCAAATACCATTTTTTAAGACTTGAGAGCTGCTGAGATATTCTCTACCTGGTGTACTTATCAAGCTATAGCATGCCAGGGAACAAAATGGACTCCTCCCACTATGTATTTTAAGAGCAAAACTACGAGTCATTATGTACATAATAGAGACAGGAAAAAATACCGTCCATGATAACCTCTGTTTTCTTCTCCTAGTCCTGATCAGCATGTTCTGTCTTGCAAATGTGCTGTTCAAATGTACTAAAACTGCATTTATTAGGAATGTAGTGACAGTGACAGTGAGATTGAAAGTGATTCGAGTTCAGATGAAGAGCAGAGAATTATTACAAGAGTTTATCGACGGCGATTGATTCTGAAGGTATTTTGTGATTTGCATTCCTGAGGCAACACTGGCATGGACGTGGGTTTGGACTGCTGTGTCAGAATGTCAGTTCTGGCATACTGGAGTCCTTCTGGTAGTGTGCTTTCCATTGCCAGTATGTATTTATAACCAAGTGCTAGGTGGCCTTCTCTTGCTTAACCCAGAGGTTTACGGTTGTCTTCGGCTGGAAAACAACTGTGCTGCATGGCATGTTGTGTCCTTCTCTGCCACTGCTTTGCATGGCACCTTAAAGAGTACAGCTAGGTGCAGTGTGCGTTGGTCTGACATAGAGCAAAATAAATTGCAGACAGATGTGGGTGATGGTTTTTGCTTTATTTCTATTTTCTTAAATTAAATTACAAGCTAAAAATGTCGCAGGAATGTACGTGACTGGGATACAGAAGAGTATGAGCCATGTACTCTGGTTGAAACTTGTGGTCCTAAGTGCTTAATGTGTTCTGGAAAAAAATCTCCTTGAAACAGCAGGTGATCCTGATATAGAACCTACCAAAGTTAATAAGAGTCTTTGCATTGCCTTCAGGAGGCTTTATTTAGCATATTTACAGATTACCTTTATTTACAGCACAATATACTTTAAATACTGATAACAATGATATAGTCATATAAATGATTGCATTTGCCCTCATATTGTTTCTTGTATGGTCATATAGTATGGCATCATTTGCTTGCAGCATATATGGTGCATAAGAAAACAATCCTGCATCAGAAACTGTCATGTTAATCCCTCCCTAACTTACAGGATTTATTAGATTCTTACTAGAAAATCATGTAGTCAAGCCACAAAAAAGGCAGCCAGCCACTATAGTGGTATTACAGCACTAGCTGAGTTTGCCAAGGATATAATTGTTACTTTAGGAATGTTCTGTGATGCCCTGATTGCACATGTCTACATTGCTGTTCTCTGCATGCTTTGTGGAGAACAGTCTGTGTACAGACACTGCACCTTTTGTACAGTGTGAATGGGAGAGAGGCTGATCTGTCCAAGATAGAGACACTTCTGGAAAAGGCAGGGTAACATTTCTGACTGTCTTCACCCTGAATTTCTTCAGTATATTACCAGTCATGCTTCCGTTTGGGACAAGGCAGGAACTGCAAAAATGAGCTCCGTGGAAGTGACTGTTTTGTCTGATTCCTCATCTTTCCAGGTGGAACCTGCTGCTTTCCACGGAAGGCCCAGAGCAGGTGAGGGTATAACCTTCACCAGTGACTCCCTCTGCAGATAAGATGTGACCGCTCAGAAGCAGGAAAGCGGTTTCTGTTTTCAGAGGGGGCAGGGAGCCTATGGACAATTCCAGACCCTTGAATGCTGTAAGAGTGTTCCTGGTGATGGTAGAATTTGGTGTTGGACTTCTAACAGAGCAGTGGCAAAGCAGCCTGTCTGGCAGTGCAGTCTGTGGCTAGCGCAGGAGCAGCCGGGAGGGTGCGTGGGGTGAGTGGAGGCGGCTGAACCTGCTCTGGTGGGAACGTGTCTGATCTGAACTGGATTAGAGCTCTACCTGTCTCCTGATTAGAAAACACATGTGATACTTCTGTCATTCTCTGATGATTTATAGCTTCTTTTTTATCCCCCGCTCTGCATCTCAAGACGAGCTTAAAGCAGAACAAGAAAAATTTTCAAACCAGCAATCATCAGGCCTTTTGAAAAAGAGTTTGATAACAGAAACAACCATTTCAATAAGTATATTTTGATGATGTAGAATTCATGAAACGGTGGTACAAGATGGAGGAATCGAGCTTTAACATCAATAGGGATCTGGACTTTAGTTTCTGTATGTTCTTGGCAGCAGAGGTTCAGTTTGGGTGACCTGAAATCACCGCAAAGCATGCACAAGCTGTGGAACAGCTCCTTATTCAGGGAAGAGGTCTCAGGATATAGTGCTTGGAGGCACAGAGCAAAGCTCTCAGCCTTCAGAGTAGAAATAACTCCTGTGTTTCTGCCACAGGGCCCCAGGCAGAGGCCAGGAGCAGCAAATTTCATCCTGCCAGCGCCTGAGTGCCCCATGAGCGGGTGCTGTGCCCAGCCCCACAGCCCTGCTGTCCCCCCCAAGGCTCACACTGAGCGGGGCTGGCATCGCTTGCACAGGGCAGTAGTAAGAGGGCAATCAGGTTCTCCTCCTGCTTCTGCATCCTCTGACACTTTTGGCTAGCCAAACAGTTGTTAAGGGATGATGCAGAGCAGGAGGCAGGGATGATTACCCACCCTCTATCCCCCCCCAGCTCTCCCATCCCCCAGGCAGCAAGCCTGCCTCACACTGACAGTGAAATGCCCTAGTGCTTTTCTGCAGCCAAGCCTGGATCATGAGAGTACTGATCTTTTACTGGTCTTATCTCATGGATACTTAGAAAGCCAGCCCTAGAAATCTTTGTTGAGTTTGTATTCTCTGGGATAAAACTTTTTTGAACATCTGAAAAACCTAGGTGTGGACTTCATAAATGGATGGCCATGGTGTGCCCACTGTGCCAGCTTATGCCAAGAGCAGCAGTGGGAAGGGGACAAGGGTGCACTTGGAGCCTTTTTGAGCAGCACTGCATGAAGGAGCTGCATTGTTTTACTCTAGCATGTATTCATCACTGCCTGCGTGTTGCATTCAAAGCAACAGAGGTACTCACATAGCCTGCAGGGATAAAGTTTGGTAACGCCAAAACCTTGAGGATAAACTGAGTCCTGTGGAAAAAAAAAGGCTTTGCTTTGTGCTTCTGTCAGGGCCAAATTGCTTCATTACCTTTGTTCTTCTTTCCCAAGTTGTTTTTCCTTTTAGTGCCATTCTGCATTATTGCTAACACTATTATTTCCGTTTAACTGCTACTGTAGTTCTCTGTCCTGGCCCAAATATGGAGAAAGGCTTTTCTCTTCCCCAGAGGTATTTTCCCAGCAGTCCAAGAGCTGAGTCCCATCAAGTGTTCAGCACTCTCGAGCACATTCCCATGGGATTTAGCACTTCAGAGGGCTGAGCCCACAAAACCAGACAAGCAAGGACTGATGCCCATTTCCACATGTAACAGGATCGTATTCTAACCTCAAGGTAGTGCAGATGTTTTTGGTTTTGCTTCCTTTCCTCTCTTCTGCTCACATGGTGGATTCATGGGATGGGGCACTGCAAAAGAAATGAGTTTTCATGGTAGTGCAGGAATGTGAGCAATTAGCACACAAGGGAAAAATAAGAGTGCTGCCACAATGTGCACATTCAGAGTCTGACCCAAAGCTCCTTTTATTCAGTCATGACAGAAATCAATGTCTGATTTTTCATGCTTTTTCAGACTGTTAAATCTTTCATGGGTACAAATTTTTGGCAAAAACCGTTCGGTAAGAAAGTAATTCTTGGTAGAATTTTGTAATGGAAAATAGATTTCTAAGCAGGGGTTATTAAAATATGATGTAATTTTTTTCTTTTGTACTTTTATTATTTCTTGCCAATTTTACTAAACATTTATTTGTCTCTTTCCATGCATTTTGCACTGGAAACACCCCATCACTGATTGCATGGGGTTTGGTTCACCCTACACTGGAGGAGTGGCACAGGAGCCTGAGCAACAGTCAGTCAAAACTAGAACTAGCAGCTTTCATGGTCTTATTATTCAGAGGAAACTTACTCATAGAAAGTGAAAATGTGGCCATCCTGTAGTTGAGAAGAATTAAGGACCTATGCCATAGGGAAGGCACATGGGAATTCCAGAGTACATTTCCATTTGTGTGTTCAGCTGGGCGCAGCCTCTTGCTGCCGTCCCTGCCAGGCTGGGAGAGCTGCACGATTGCTCTGTTCCATACGTGCCCTCGCCTCCTCTTGCCCCAGCAGGTCAGAGCTGCTGGCCTCAGTAAGATAACACTGAGGTGAACTAAAACACGGGCTACAAGTGCTACAAGATCTGTTCATCAGCCTGTCCTCCACGCAACAAGCAACAGACCTATCACCCAGCTCCTGGTGTTGGAATACTCTCTGCCCCATTTATGGCACCATTTCCTTTCAGGTCTCCTTGGTTTTGTCTTGTTGGGTTTTTTTTCCTCCTTCTATGGCTTTAGCAATACATCTGCAAACAAGCCAGTACAGACTTGGCACAGGCAGAGAGTCGCAGCATCTGATTAACAAGGTCTTCCTGAGTAGGCAGAACACACTAATGAAAACGACCTTAATGAAAGATGTCTGTTTCTACTGCCACTGCCACAGAGGTTTGAGACCCCAAGGAGACCGAGGTGCAGCTGCTGCTTATGCATTACAAGAATGTGATCTTGAGACTGAAAGGATTATGTCTTGATGGTGGCTTAGGATAGTAAGGGAAGAGGTCTGCACTCTCTGTACAGCTCCTGTTCCCACTGCAGCATTGCCTCTGGTCTTTGGCAAAAATAAGTATTTAGGATCTTTCCATCTTGCTTATTTCCTCCTGCTTTTAAGTTCCTTTTTATCCGTCTGGGTAAAAGACACCCAGCCGCACCTTTTTTCCCCACTGTTACAACACCACTAGACGTATAGGAGGAATAAAAGGGGCTATTATCCCTCTAGTAACAAAACAAACATGAAAGAAAGCCAGAGCTCTAACAAATCTGCAGTGAACTTTGGCACAATACTGCAGCACCAACTGTATAACTCTTATTTATCTGGAGGTCCCTGGGAACACCCATAATCTGCAAATAGCTGTTAAGAAAATCAGTGGAGCTGGCAGGAGACTTTGAGGAAGCTGCTCTTTGCTTCTACTGCCCGGGAGAGCAGCAGCAGAGAGGATACCAGCTGGTTTTGGCAGGACTACACTCCAGTGAGCAGGGTGACATTAAAGCACTCTGCTTTGCAAAGCTTCCTGGCATGTTCTGGGGCTGAGGCTTGCAGACTGCAGCCTTTGTGTGGTTTAGTCCCAGGGATACAACCGCGCTTCCAGTAATCGGGGTATTAAGTTTTGTGCCTGCCTTTCTAAAGCTCTCACTATTGTGACAGCCATTTCGACCAGTCAAGGGTAAAATGAAGCCCACATAAGGATGATGCAGCAGAAAGAATTTTATTCTTTAGCTGTGACACAGAGGCACCAGCTTTGTGTTTAAAAACAGCTTTTGTTGACAAGGTCATCTAATGTGCCATTCTAACCCAAAGCTGGTTTGGGATCTGACAAATAAACTTGCCAGTGGCTGAGGGTTTTTTTTTTCCCTAATAAATATCCATCCTTATAACTGCATAGGATTAGAAATGTCAGTAAATCAGATCTACCTCCTGCCAATTGTGAGCCCTCCTGCCTGTTTAACTACCCACCAGCAAGAGCTGAGTATTTACAGCATTTATCTTTAAACTGTGCTTAAAGGAGCATGTAGCTAATTAAAAACCAAGACTCACCATACCTTTTATACTGCATTTTCTTCCAAGAGACATCTCTCTGTGCATCAATGAATTCTTTCATTATAAAGCTGAACACAATAATTCCCACTACCTTGTTTTAAGGAATAACCTTGCTCATAGTGACAGTGAGGAGTCAGAGGACCAGTACACATAGGCAGTGTTGGCATGCCAGGTAATCTGTTTTTCATGGGTTTTGTTGCAGTGGTTTTGGAGATCCTATTCATGAGAAGGAACCTCTCCATACTTCTGTGCTCCACAGACTGAGGAGCCAGGGTTCCCCTGTCCCTTAGGACACCATGCAGGAGCCTGATGGGGAGTCTCTGAGCCCACAGGTGGGATGCCAGGAAAGAAACTGTGCACCTAGTTCCCCATCTGCTATGCTTCTGACTAAACTTTTAAGTCTCCAGAATCAGTATTTCCCTGCCTTCCCGTTTCATTCTGGTGAGGAAACCCCACAGGTTTCAGTTCCCAAAACCTTTATGCAGCCACAGCATTGCAAACCAAACCCCTGCCACAGCAGCAGTCCCCACGATGGTCTCATTTCTGCTCTCTTGCTCTTGAGAAAGGAAGGGCCCTACTCACTGCAGGGGCTGGGGGACAGGGGACACACCAGCCTCTTACCTCCCTCCTCCCGTGCACAGCCTGATGTCAGTGCTTAGGCAGGTGTATCATTCCTCCTCCCTGTGAGCCCCCAGCAGAGTCCTTCTGGGGCCCAGCCCAGGCTCCATCTGAAGGCTTCAGCAGCTGATTGTCCTGCTCTGCTTCTTGCAGGGGTGTCACCGTTCCCAGGCCTGAGGACCTCAGCTAGGTCCCTTCAGCCCCAGGTGTATCTCAGACCAGGACCTCGTTTAAAAATAAACGTGGCATCACTGTACCCATTCATTACAGAGCAGTGCCAGGAGTTTATGTAGACAAGTATAAGCACCTAGACCACAGAAAACAGGAATTATATTTTCCCTGTGCTGCTTAGTATGTGGAAGCTTTATGAAGGCTTGATGTTGAGCTTTAATAATCTCATTTCAAATATTATTTTGTTGAGAGAAGGTTTTAGGAGTTTGTTTGTTTAAAGGTTATTTGTTTATGTGTGGAAATTTTTCATATAGACACCAGCTACATTATGATTACATTTGCTTTATTTATATAAAATAAATAAGCACAGATGATGGATATTTTTGAAGCATCAAATGTGATGCTTGCTTCAGCACCCAGGTTTGGAAACGTGACTTCATGCTGTCAAATTGTTAAAGTTCCTCTTGAAAGTAAGTTCACAACTGCCAACTAGCCTTACACTCTAAAGTAATGTAATTTATCCATAATTTGAGTAATAATTCTTAAAGCAATATTAAGTCACTATCATGGCAGATAGGCAGATGCTTTTACATTTGTTTGCTCTGGTCCTATAAACTGCTGGTGCTACAAGAAGCGATGGCTGGAGTGCTGCTGATCTCAGGTCTTGCTCCCGGCTGCCAAGGCTCCTGGGCAAGTTTGGCAGGGGTTACAGTGCCAGGAAAAGTGTCACATAAGACACCTTTCTCCATTTTGTAAATGCCAAGAAGTCTTGTCTTTTGTGTGCACGTGTGTAAGACCTTGTGTTTAGCAATCTATAAGCAGAACTCTCTTTTTGAATCCCAAATTTTCCCCACCTTATTTTGCTGTGAGACCATGTTTGTGTGTGTGCAGGGTGCTGGGAAGCTGGGAAAAGCTCATGGATGTCTGATTAGAGATTCTATCATCATGAGTTTGCGCCTCCATCTCATAGGACTCCGACTTGACCATGAAATGATTTGTTGCTCAGGGAGCTTCATGTCATGAAGCAGTTTATGCAGGCTTTAAGGACATATTCTGTAGAATAAATGCACAGGTATTGGCATGCTAAATGAACAAGGCTTTCATACAATTTGTGTGACATCAAGCAAACTGTTACATAAAGTTGAAGCTAGCATGTGCTTGTTGCTTGGACTGGTGTGGAAATATGTGTGGGTTTGGCAGAATATAGGCTATATTGCTAATCTTATAACACGTTCTTTAGGGTGAGGAAGCAAAAAACATTCCTGGTGAATCTGTAACAGAGGAACAGTTTACCGACGAAGAAGGCAACGTCATCACGAGAAAAGTAATCATGAATTACATCACTGCTCTGAGTCTTTGCATTCAAGTAACTTCTTTTAAGATATTTTCTCCCTTTAGAATCCAGGAAAAAAAAAAATAAATCGGTACTTTTCATGTATTGCTTCCCACAGATCACCCGGAAGGTAGTAAGACGTGTGGTTATCCCCCATGAGAGGAAAGCTGGTGAAATGGTAATGGAACGGGGACTACCAGGAAATAACAGTAGATGCAGAGGGTTGTGTTGACTGCTAGAAAGTGCTGCTAAAGGGCTGGAGGTTTGCATTTAACAAGAAGCCTTGGCAAAGTGCGGTGCTTGCAGTTATTGACAAGCTGTGTGTTTGGGTAACGGGGCACGGGTCTCTCTTGGTGCTGTGTGTGGGCAGGGGCTGTGTCAAGGGGGCCCTGCTGAATTCTCTTGCATGAAGTCCTGCTTCTGTACAACAGGCAGCAGGCTCAGACCGTAGCTATGAGGGCCTGTGTGGTGCCATCAAGATGAGCCATGCCTCTGGGAATGGTTAAGCCCCTGTGGAATTTGTGCCTTACACCCATAGGTGTAGTGTGTTGCTTTTTCAGCAGCCCAAAGGAATCAGCTGCAGTCTGGTCCCCACCAGCCTCTCGCTCGCCTGCGTAATACCCCTGTGCTGGTGACTCAGGGTTTGCAGGGCTCAGGGGAACACGAACATGCAGAGGCGATGGATACATATGGGCAGGCATGGGCAAGTTGTGCCTCCAGCTGTCTTCTGTCCCAGGGAGGCCTCGGTGCAATGGGCAGCACCCCTGGAGACAGATGGCTTCAGAGGAGCTCATGCCTTGTTCCCCAGCGTGTGGCCCTGGGAGGTCTTTGCCTCCAGCAAAGTTGTCATTGGGGTTAGTGGAGGTCTTGTCTGCGTGGAAACAGGTTCAGAAGCAAAGAAAGATTACATGTACTCTTTTTTTCTGCTGGTAATTTGAAAACAACAACACCAACAACACCAAAAATGGGACACACAAACACATGACACAGAAACAGGAGAGTTGAAACAAACATATTTCCATCCCCTCTTTCATAGCCCTTTATCAGGGAAAAAATAAATCCTGTCCAGCAAAGGGGAAATATTTTCAATTTGCTGCACCAGATTAGATTAGTTGGAAAGTACAAATAGTTACAAATACATCAATGCAGACCACCCGAGGGGTAAATTCTGCTGATAATCGTGCACAAACAGATGCCTTTCTCTGATGTGAATGAGGCTTGTGATTGCTGGAGTATTTATTTTTAGATGATTATTGAGCTACTTTTAATGAGCAAATAAGAACTTTATTTTGGGGTTTGCTGTTTGAAAGACACTGAAACCTGCACTGCTTGTCACTGTCATTGGTTTTACTTTTGTGCTGCTTCAGTGGTGTTTTTTGCTGGCTTTCTTCCTCCTCCCTTTATTCCATTACTAACCTGCTCACTTCAAAGCACAGACGTTGTGAAACATCATAGCAGCAGCCATGGCCTCTGCTGCTGGAAATGGCCACGGATCCCAGCTGACCCAGGCAGCTGTTTGGGAAAGGTGATTTTCCTTGGTGCTGGCACTGAATCAAAAGATTTCAAAGGCAGGGGCTGAGCTGAGGGCTGCCAGTCAGGCACTCCAGCCCAGGGGCCATGCTGAAATTGTAGATCTGTGTTTTCTACTCGAAGATGATATTTCAGGCCTGTGCTTTTGCAGCCAAGCAGAGTGGATAAATAGATTGTGTGTATCTTTGAAATGACGTGTTAATGTGATTTAACTGCTTTTTACTTACCCTGTTACAGCAAAGCGTGGAGCCTGTTTTGGAAGCAGGTTGATAATTATGAGCACTCTCTGCAGACTCCGTTAACGTTTATACTTTTCCTTTAAAGCAGGGAGAAGCTTATAAGGTTAAGACAAAGAAAGAAGTCAGACACGTGGAGAAGAAAAGTTACTCCTGAAAGCTGGAAGCTGACCACTGAACGGTCAGTGTTTCTTCCTTTGTAAAGCCTAGCACGGGGGCTGGTGCCTGGGCTGGGCAACGGCTTGTCTCTGCTACCTTCACAGTGCTTTTGAGCTGCAAAGGCATGAGGACATGGCCCTTGATCTTGTGAGCAGAAAATGACCTTGAGTTCATGTACAGAAACTGAGCTTTACTTCTTGGAACATGAAGCAAAGCAATGCTTGTGGCATGCATAAGATTTCGGGGAGTTTTACAAAGACTTAACGTGTAATCCACGGAATTTTCTACTCCTGAAAGTCAACTTAAACACAAATAGTGAAGGAGCTGCATACAAGTAAATCTGCTGAGAATGAAAGGCTTCTTCCACTGTCAGGCATGTGATCTGAGGGGCAGTTATGCAAGTCAAAGTCCTTGTAAGAGCTAGTGAGGTGTCTCAGTATTAGCCAGTAAATAATCCTTACCAACTGTTTCTTGTGAATTTTATTGGTCCGGCCTTAACAGTTGTAACAAACCAGCAGCTGACAGTATAAGGGCTTCCCAAACTTAAGACCAAATGCACAGGCTAAGACACCCTTGCAGGGGCTCTGTAACAGCGTGCCAGGGCACCATGAAGCCTGAGGCTGCTTTGTCTCCATCACACTGCTGTAGTCACACAGCAAGTGTGCCTGTAGATACAGGAGGAATCAGTCTGTGTCTGCTGGTGCTGGTCAGTCAGTCACGGCCTCGAGTGCCTATGTTTACCATGTTCCTGTCTTTTTTCTACTCTGAACTTTTCTTAGCTTTGGTAGGTTATAGGAATTGGGCAGAGGAAGAGTTTATGAAGTGCAAGTCTATATATTACCCTTTTCCTATACATCTGGTACAGGACTGACTGTAGGATTTAAGAACAGGATAAGCAGAACCTGCAAAACATACTGGATAGTGATACGGACGTAAAGGACAGAAGCAGAGTTCTCCTGAGTCACTAGTCCCTCCCAGCTGCTGCAGTGTGAGGTCCCAAAAGCCCCACCTGGCCATATGGAGTTCCTGTGGGTGCGAGCAGTGCCAGCTGAGACCAGCAGCACTGGGGGTGTGGGTTCTGGCTGAGGGATTTACGGGATCAGGCCCTAAGGAGCCAGCTCTGTAAGGCAGCTGGGGTGCTTTCGGCATCTGGTAAGCACCGACTGCATCCACCTAGCACGGCTGCTGAATTCCTGCTTTTATTGAGAGCCCTCCCACATGTGCTAGTAGAATAATACCACTTCAGTGGCTTGCTGCTCAACATACTTATAAAACAGTCAATGTTTTGAAAAGGGAGGTGATTCTTTTGACACACCTTTCTCCTTCATGGAGCTCAAGGATACGAGGGGAAAGCAAGCCAAAGGGAGGGTGCTGCTTGTATAAAATTGTGTCCTAAGCTGGCTCCTGTGCTACTCCACTGTCAGGGGAAAGTCAATGGAAATTTGTGAATTCAAAGGCACTGTAGGCAAGATGTGGCATCAAATCCCAAAAGCAGAGCAGATAAAGAGCCTGCCCGTATATAAGCATGCCGCACCACACGCTGGGGATAAGGGAGAAGCATTTCATTTTAAAATGAATTTATTAATAAGGCAGTCCTTGCCTAACGTACAAAACATATTCTGACCTTCAGAAAGCCAGAACCTGAGTTCTGTAGAACCAGATTTGCTCCCATGACTGCTGGTGCACTCCTCCTGTGGTTTCCAGTAGGCAATTCTTGCATGCCATAGCCCCTGAGGAACGCGGAGAGTCTTCCTCTAGATAATAACCTTTGCCCACAGGGGAATTTTGTCCCATAAGATGAATCCCTGTGGTCCAAACTTTGATATGATAAGCATGACCAAGTGTGCATTGAGCCCAATCAAGAGTCTGTTGAGAACATTTTATTTGAAAGCAGCAGTGGAGGTATTTGCACAGACAGGGGATTCAGACAGAAAACCAGTTTGTTTCTTGATCACAAAAGAGTAAAAAATCCTTCTTGGGAGGCAGAGGTGTCCCTTTTCCTTTGACTGAAAAAATCACAACGTTAGCTAGATCTTGCTGTAGACGTGCCTTTGTGACTTGCAGATAGTGCTTGTTGTGAAACACTAGCTGGAAGGACAAGCTGAGAACTGCTGCATGTGGTGCTGCAGGCCGGCGCTGTGCCGGCTGGCGTGGCTGCTGCTGCGTGGAGAGGCAGCTTCCAGCAGCAGGATGGATTCATGGCAGCCGCAGACGTGGGCAAGGACGGATGGTTGTAGGGCTGAAGGAGAGCACGGGCGCTCCTGGGGAATGCGTGTGGACCTGTGACCTGAGTAGTGAACAGGCGTGTCCAGGCCAGCCTGGGTCCTAAAGGCTGGGCTCTGCGTTCCTGGCTCTTCCTGCCCCTTTCCCCGAGCAGCTGGCAGAGGGGGATGT